>NW_026516676.1:367500-594090 GCF_025766255.1 Zychaea mexicana
ATTGGATGTATGCCTACACTAATACAATCTGAAAATTGACATCATGTACTACTTTTACATTGTACTTTCGAATAAGGTCACAATACTGTTTATCTGCATGGATAGTCACTGCAATGGCTCCGTACAACGGTCGAATATACAAAAGCTTAAAGTAAATCAAATTGGGCTGATACATGTTGGTTGCCGACTAGAAGTATCGTTGCATGGCAATGGTTGCCATGTTGTATGCATTTCTGAGAATGAAATTATCCATGAATGTTTTTGATGTATACAGCAGCGCTGGCTTAACTACACCAAGAGCGTAATATATCCATACCACACCACTTTTTTTTTTCCACTTGGTCATGGATCCCTACCTAAACCCGCTCGATCAATCGATCCCAGACGACGATCTCGACGACGATGAGCTCCTTAAATTAGAACAGGAACTGGCACCTAAAGCAACCGACTATTATGGCATTTTGAACGTTTCGCGAAAAGTATGGAAAAAAAAATAACGAACTAGTGAACTCGACCCGTAAAGCAACACAATAACCCACATTACTTTGTACAGGCCACCGATGAAGAAATTAAAGACGCTTATAAAAAATTGTGCCGCTACTTTCACCCAGATAAAGTAAGAGACAGTGAAATGAATTTCTAATTCGCGGTCAACTCACATTCTCCTTAACTGCTTGATCTAGCATAATAACGCAGAAAACAAAAAGCTGGCAGAAGCAAAGTTTCAAGTGATACAAACTGCATATGAAGGTATTCTATCTATACATGTCTATGTCAGCTTTATAACAACAGAGAAATTTCATTGAACCGTTGTCACTGAATGTCGCGCGACGAATGTAAAATACAGTTATTAGCGATCCGACAAAACGTGCCATTTACGACACATATGGTGAAGAAGGACTAAGTGCCAAATGGGAGATTGGTCCCAAGTTCAAGACGCCCGAAGAGGTAAATAAGATTGGTTTTGATTAAGCGAGGTTTCTACGATAATTGAAACGAACTAAGTGCATACTATGATAGATGCGGGAAGAATATGAAAAGAAGGCGCGACTTCAACGCGAGCAGGATTTGGACAGTTTGGTGCGTTCGCGTGGTGAAGTTCAGATCAGTGTCGATGCCAGCAGTGTATTTGATCCATATGAGCCACCTGTGTTCGCAGGGTTTGGCCAGCCAATGGCCCCACCCAAGAAAAAGGGACCTTTGCACGCATTGACCAAGGCTCAGTTGCAACAACTTTTCATGCGTCATTCTTTTGAGGTATTGTTGTTGCCGCTGAGGATTTCTAAATGTTGTCGTTGGTTTCTATTGCTAAGGAGAGATGTTTTTGATTTTGGTAGGCGCAAATAGGAGCGCAAACACGGGCTGTTATTAGTGGATCCATGGTGTCGCGGAATGGTATGGGCGGCGGAAACATTATGGGCACAGTGCGACATACAGTATCTCCCAAATTGTGGGCTGAGGTAAAGATCCTTATGTGAGGGAGAACATATAATGAAAGTAGAAGGGGTGTGTTGATTGAAGGGTGCGTAGATATCTCAAACTTTTTCCTGGTCCATGAAATGTATGTAGGCATCATCGACATTACTCCATCCACGCGTTTTGAGCTTGAAGACTTATTACAATCCATCCTCCGACAGCTTCATCAACAGCGTTGCACAGACGCGTACATTCTATGCCCCACCTATCCTATCTGTCACTGCAGGCCGTCGTCTCTATGCCACCACGACGGGTTACGTTACATATCGCACTGGCGAATGGTCATTACTGGGCTGGGGCGGCGATGTGTCGCGCAAGATGGACAGATCGTCAGTAGCACTGGGTATTGCAGGTGGAAAGAAGCAGGGTAGTTACAGCGTGGAGTTGCAGACAGGCATCATTGCCTCGCACATTGCTGTCGAGTATACACGTAAACTGCCACACAATGCGCAATTACGTCTGTCCGGCGTGATATCAACCGCAGGTGGACTTAGTGCCAGTGTTGGTAGTGACCACAAGGTTAGCGAACACACCCGAATCGGCATGTCCCTCGAATGTGGTATACCCTCCGGTGTGCTGGTTAAATTCAGGTATTTTAGCTGTTTTCAAGCAAAAGGGGAGAAAAGTGGAAACAAAAAAAGGATTGCTCTGTTTGCCCAGGTTTTGAATATAACCGAAATTGGTTGGGACTGGCTGTACTGACTGATGGGGAGGTCTTTCTCCTTTGAACCTCGCTTTTTCCTTGTAACTTATTCGATGAAAAAAAAAACAATAGGGTTTCGCGCCTTGGTCAAAAGGTAGTTTTGCCAATCATATTAAGTACGGAGTTTGATCTCCAGCTGGCATTCTTTGGTGCAGTTGTGCCTGTGTCTGTTGCAGTTGCACTGGATCAGTTATTGTTAAAACCACGGCGACGGAAGCAAATTAAGGAGTAAGCCCCCCCCTTTTTTTTTTCTTTCCCTCCAAGAATTGTTACACTAGCAGGTTACAAACACTCAAAGTTTCCAATTGTACATTTTAGGAAAATACAGCAGCTTCGGGAAGAGCACGCAGAGTACTTGGCAATGCGCAAGCAGGAAGCTCTGGAAGGCCAGCAGTTGATGGTTGAGGTTGCTGCTCGTAAGATGCGACAAGAAGAGAAGAAGCAGGATGGTAAGGCTTTTTGCTCATAGACATTCTATCCGAGAGAGGGAATTCGTACCGTCACAGCGAAAGCTGTAATCTATCAACATGTACAATTTGTATACATGCTAACCAGACATATCCCACCCCATGTGACGGTGTATATCTATAACAATCTTTGTCAAAAAAGGTTTGGTCGTCATTAAGGCTTGGTATGGCCGCCTGGACGACACCGAGCTTGATGAAGACAGCGAACTACCTGAAGAGATCATTGACGTGAGCGTTGTGATCCAAGCGCTGGTCAATGACTCTCGGGTCACTGTCCCTGGTGGACACGCCAAGGTAAGACACTTTGCAATATGAAGCAGCATAATGAAGCAAAGAGGGTTATCATTTGCTAACCACACTTGCATGTGACTTTTGAATTTAGACAAACATCCTTGGCATCTACGATCCCTGTCTGGGCGAACGCAAACAGCTCCGGGTGTTATATAGATTCCAGCACCGGCTGCATACTGTCACTGTAGAAGACACGACGCCGCTTATTTGTCCCATGCGAGGTAAGCCTAGGGAGAAGTAGTAGTAGAAGAAAACAATGAGACAGGAAGAGATAGGGAAGGAAGATCATCTGATCCGCCCGTCCTCTCTCTCACTGTGCGTGTGTGGGTGTGTTATTTCTGCGCAGATCTGCGAGTATCTAAAATCGTATCATCGATTTCCTTCTTTAGCACATCTTGTTTAGACAAAACCCTCACCTGTTCGCAACAAGTAAAAATAATAAAAAAAGTCGTTACACGCAAAGTCCTTTTTTTTTCTTCCTTTCTCTTTTCTTCTTCTTCTTTGGCAAAACGTAAAAAACAGTTTTCCTTGCTTTGCACTCTTGAAGCCTCAGACCTCTGTTCGGCGCTTGGACCCAATTAGAGTTTCGTTTGCGCTCATCGATTGATCAGCCATGTCCGCTCCTCCGCCTAGAGATATGCGTTATTATGCGCCTGCGCTCCGCAATAGTGCTCGCAATCCGTCAGCGGCAGAACAGCAACAGCAACAGCAACAGCAGCGTGGACCACCACCACCGCACAACAGCAACAGACAATATACACCTCCTGGACCACCACGCTCGACTCCCCACCGATCGCCGCCACCGGGTCAGGTGCCGAAAGCTCATCGCGCACCACAGCCACCACCGCATCGCAGTTCGCATCGTCCAAGCTCGACGCAACGGTTGTCGTCTCAACCCGTTCCACCTACGCCTGGAGCTGCTGCACGACTAAGACAACAGCAGCAGATACAGTCTAGACAGTCTGGAGAGCATCAACGCAGCTATCATGGTCGTGGTCAACCTTTGCCACAGCAACAGCGGCTGCACAACAACCAACAACAACAGCAACAACAGCCTCATTATCAACAATATCAGCAGTATCATCAGCAACAACTAAGAAACAGACACATGCAACGTCAGGGCAGCTTGTCACGATCAAGAACACTGTCCAGACCAGACCGATATCGACCTCGGCCGGGTATGATTCGAAGCACATCTCCTCCGCCTGCGCCCCCACCCCATCGCGCACTACCGTTTATGTCACCATCTCCGCGTCCCGTGCAACCCATGCCCAACAGACTACAGGCACAACTGCAGCAGCAAAAGCTACAACAGCAGAGAGAAGCTGGCTTGGCACCGCGTGTGCCTCCCCCGGACAGCAATCGGAAACGCAACAAGTCTAATCAAACAGAGGAAGAGGAAGAAGAGCCAAATGTATTGACGTCCTGGTGGGCATGGACAGCGTTTTTGATGACATGTTGTATTCCAAGCTGGTGCATGAAAACATGTTGTCGGAAACGGACAAAGCTGGTGCAGCAAGCATGGCGAGAAAAGGTAGATTAATAGCCCATGAAGAGAGTAGAGGAACGAAAGAAGCGTAGGCGACGATGAAACACAGAAAGCGTTTAATATGTAAAAGGGGTGGGGGCGAGGAGAAAGTATGTGCTGATTATTGTCCAACTACATCTTATAGCTGGCATTGGTTCTGGGCATCCTGCTATTGTGCGGTGTCTTGATCTTTATCACTTATGGTCTTACGCTAGTTCTGTGTCCGGAGAATCGTGCCAATACCGCCTATTCGACCGAAGTGGATGGCATCCGACGTGTTGTGTATCGTAAAGATGTGCGAGTGTTTGGCCGTGTCTATGACTTGGACGACATGAAAAACTTTTTTGCCATGAACGGGCTGAATTTGACAAACGACTATGAGAACATGGACTTGGGTCCGATTTTCAATGGTGATGCAACTGGTGCTTGTCCGGGTAACGTTGCACTAGGTCCTTGTCGCTTGGACAGTCCCTATGGTAAGACATTACACACAACTTTACTTGTACTTGTTGTTGTTTGCTACTAACAATATTGATTGATATGACTGTCATTGCTACAATCAAGGTGGCTCGCTATCTGGACCAGACGGTGGTTGTTTATCTGTGATTGACCTGAACCGATACATGGGATCTTCATCCAGCCTCGGCTTTGACTGGGACGATCTTCAGCCTGATCTCCGTGAGATGACAGGCCCTGTCGTGGTGTTGGGCAACGCAGTGCTAAACCTTACTGCCTACGCGAGCAACGGCACTGCAATATTCGGCGATTACATTGACCGGGTTCTCACGAACAATATTGGCACCGATGTATCTTATATTTTATTGTACGAACCACAGGGTCATCGTATGCGCGACTGTCTGCTGGCTCGATACACGGCAGGTGTGATGGAAAGTGACACGGGAGGATGCATTGCAGCACAAATCATCATGAACATTATGCTTTCTGTGATTATCTGTATGATCGCGATACGTTATTCAATGGCGCTTACGTTTTTGTGGTTCATTGCTGGCCGGCTTGTGAAACCCGGTGGTCGGTCCAATTGGCTTGCATGGCGTTCCATCAAGGGTGGTAACGAGGATCCTTTGAACCATATTCCAGGACCATATACCTATTACAATGCACAGAATCTCGGCAGCAATAGCTCTTCTACCAGTGTCGCAAGCAGTTCTTCTTCTGCTCGAGGAGGAGGACATGGCATGGGCGGCAACGGATCAGCAACATCATCTTCTACATCTCCAGCTGCTGCTAATAGACGGCCACAGACAGATATTGTAAAGACCGAACTCTATACCATCATGCTTGTTACATGTTACTCAGAGGGTTACGAAGGTTTACGGACGACCATGGATAGCTTGGCCAAAACAACATATTCCAACAAACACAAATGTTTTTTTGTCATTGCCGACGGCATGATTACTGGTGCAGGCGAGTCACGATCAACACCTGATATCATTATAGATATGTTGGATTTGGATCCAACGATGCGTGAGCCCAAGGCTTCTTCCTACGTTGCCATCGCTGACGGTGAACGTCAACTGAATATGGCTAAAGTGGTAAGTTAGTAAAAAGTTCTCTTTGGATTAATGGCGATGACGACGACGACGACGACGACGACAACGACAACAGCTATAACGATAGATGATGGTGTTGGATACCATACGAGTGTAGCGATTTGCCAAGTAGTAACGATTGCTTTTCTTTTTTTGTGACATGGTAGTACGCGGGACACTATCGTGGAGTACCTTGTGTAGCCGTAGTGAAATGTGGTACCGAAGAGGAGGCCAATAAGCCTAAAGCTGGTAACCGTGGGAAGCGTGATTCTCAGGTAAGGAGAAGAACAGAAAACTTATACAGATGAAATGTGGAAGATAATACAGATAGAGAAAGGCATATGACAACAGAACACTACTTACTGACTACATCGTTCGTCTGTCTTACTAGTTGATTGTGATGCAATTTTTCCAACGTGTATTGTTCAACGACCGTTTGTCTGAGCTCGACTATGAAATCTTTTGGAAGATGACATGGTTGATGCGAGGTGTTACGCCCGACAAGTTTGAACTGGTTCTCATGGTAATGATAGTCCTTCATGCCTGCTCGGGAAAATGATATGGCCGATTATTTTCTAATTTTTGACGCTAAACCTGAACCGTTCTTGTATGGTGAAATATTGCTTTTCTAGGTGGATGCCGATACTAAAGTTCTACCGGATGCCATAACGTACATGGTGGCTGCTATGGCAAATGACATCACGATCATGGGTCTCTGTGGCGAAACACGTATTGCCAACAAGCGAGCATCCTGTAAGTGGAAGCAATACAGTCACTGCTGCTAACTCATACCCAATCTCACATATACTAAAAAAATGTTCTTGTTTGGTGGTATTCCATCGGCATAGGGGTTTCGGCAATTCAAGTGTTCGAATACTACATATCGCACAACTATGCCAAAGCTTTTGAATCATTGTTTGGTATCGTTACCTGCTTACCTGGCTGTTTCAGCATGTACCGTATCAAAGCACCCAAGAACGGTGCATGGGTCCCCATTTTGGCGAATCCGGATATTATTCTGGAATACAACCAAAACATTGTGACAACCTTGCACGCAAAAAACTTGCTTTTGCTTGGCGAAGACCGGTTCTTATCCACACTGATGTTACGTACCTTTCCTCGACGACAAATGATGTATGTCCCTCAGGCCAAATGCAAAACGATTGTTCCCGAGTCGTTCAAGGTGTTACTTTCTCAACGCAGACGATGGATCAACTCAACAGTACACAACTTGATGGAGCTTGTCCTGGTATCCGATCTCTGTGGCATTGCTTGTTTGTCCATGCAGTTTTCAGTGTTTGTTGATCTGATCGGTACTTTGGTGCTCCCTGCTGCTATCTGCTTGACAGTTTATCTGATTGTCAATACAGCCATTTCAAGCAATCCACAATGGCAATCGCTGGCTCTCCTGGTAGCTATTCTTGGTCTACCAGCTGTGTTGATTGCCATTACTACCTTTAAGCTCGTGTACATCGGATGGATGTGTAGTAAGTTTATTTGTCTCTATCCTCAAACATAGAAGTCGCAATAATCGCAAAACAATACGACTAACAAATGATTACTATGTACTCGCTTCTCTTATTCTTTTAGTATACCTTCTTGCTTTACCAATCTGGAACTTTGTGCTACCCATCTACTCATACTGGCACTTTGACGACTTTTCTTGGGGTGCCACGCGTAAAGTGGCGGGCGAAAAGAAAGACAAGGGCCATATGGATCCAGAAGGCAAATTCGACTCTTCTCGTCTGGTGATGAAGAAATGGGAGGACTGGGAAGCTGAACGTACGGGCCAGAAGATTTTGCCCCGCAACAGATTAACACTGATCACACCGCATGATCCGTTGCCAGCACCTGTCGTTCCTCAAATGGCCAATACTGCTGGTCCTGCTGGCTCACGAACATCAATGATGACACCCATGTTTGCAAACCGTCAAAGGTTTACATCACCCATCAATACTCCTCCCCAACTTGCATCCACTCCACCACCGCATCATTGAAGGTATTCTGAATGATGAGGTTTGTGGGCACCTTCTTTTCCCTCTACTCTTTTTTGTTTCTATGATGTATAAATTATATCCCTACTACACTTTGTAATATTCTCCATCATTCTACTTAGTCACTTTCTGATTGGCGTCCTTCCTTTTTTTAATCCGTTGTTTTATTTTATCGTAGCTCGATATGCAGTAATGAAATGTACTTCTTTGGTAGCTCGTGCTTTTTAATAAAGATCAAAACGCATCTCATTATTAGTTGTTTTGAGAGCAAATATCATCTCTTCATAACTTCCACTTGTCTGTACTAGTGCTGCCATTAATAGCTAATGTCTCACTCTATGTTGCCCGGTCAAGTATAGCAGGTTGATTGCAGGCTATTATTGCTATGTATAAAATCACGAGACATCTGCAAAGCCTCGGGTCATCGGTGAAGACCTAATTTAGAATCTCGAGATTTTTGTATGCAGCAGAAAAAACCGGATCGCGAGGCATTTTACACTTTTAAGCTACTCTTTCTCCGGACCTTGTCCATATATACACACTCTATACACACGCATATATCACCCATTCTAACAACAATCCCAGAAGAAAGCAGTTTCTATCTTGCGAGATAATTTAAACAAGACAAGGAACGAAAAGAATGGTGACGCTCCGTGACATTCAACGTTCCGTGAGCCAAACCATTCGCAATGCAACAGCGGACACGGACGGCCAAAGCACACTCGACGCCATTGACGCATTTCTCGACGAACACGGCAACGTGGATGCGATCAACACTAACAGCACCTCTGCCGCGGCAGCGTCAGGCCACACAGCCGGAACGACGAATGAAGCGAATGATCGATTATCAAACGAACTATTCCAGCTATGTAACAACATTGTCTTGACACCACGCATTGTCGGCGTTGTGTCGTGTAGCGACGAAGCGTTGCAGATCCACAATCAACATTACTTGATCTTGCTATTTGTACGCAAACTAGCTCCCGTGCTGGGTCCCGATCGTGTTTTCAGCGACTGGTGGGAACCTGTACTAAAGCCTGTACTGGGTACTGCGTCGTATACAGACAAGGTCAGGCGAGAAGCTTGCGCCATTGTCTCGGACTGTCTCGTCTTGGAAGACAACAACAGCAAGTATTGCAAGATGATTGTCGACGAATATCTGGGCTGGTCCGAGAATTATCATAAGCGTGAAGAAGATAGTTTGGAAGTCTTGGACAAGCCTTATGAGCAGGATGAGACGACCCGCCTCAGACTGCAGCACCAGGCCCTACTTGATTTGGAACAGGATGAATGGTCGAAATCCTTGGTGGCGATCCTGCTCAGCTTTGGTGCAGCAGAGACCAAGCAGTTTTTTGAGCTCTTGAACGAGTATTTCTTGCAAAGCAAGCACCGGTTACAAATAGTTTATCTGCTGAGCGAATTTTTGCTGCGAAAGGTAAATGCCACATGCTTGTATGTCACTACAGCAAAGAAGATGAGAATGCTAAAGTGTATATACGCATTATCTTAGCGAACACATTTGCACGAGGTGCTCGAGACGGAACTGTTTACATCAATGCTAAAATCCATGATGGTATGTATACACGACTAAAGAACTTCTTTTATCATCGCAGGATGCTTGCTCATCGTTGTTCTACTGGCAAATTAATAATCATAGTACGATAACTCGACGACACTGATTGCAATGTCAGTGACCAACTTAATCATGTTATTGCCACGGATATGCACGTCATTACCCCCGCATTTGCCTCAGCTTTTCTACATCTTTGCACGTGCTCTTTGTTGGGATCAGCTGCGCGATATACGTCAAAAGCAAAGCATCATACCGCCTTCTGCATCATCATCTCAGGACGATGACGGCGATGATAGTTCAGCAACACCCACAGAGAAAAGTCGAAAGGCAGCTGACGGATGGGATTGTGCAGGTAATGTACCTGATTCCTCCAAGTACTTCGAAAGATGTTGAAAGGAGCTGTACTCAACCTCAAGATCTACTGTTAAAATGGCAGATTATACCTTTTCAAAACTATCGGCACCTCCTTCCAATCCTTTGACTGGTCCTTTCTTTACATCATTGTATGGCTTATACCCGTGCAATTTTGTCAAGTTTCTCCATGCTCCTTACTCTTATTTTGTCGAGAACGATTTCCATATGCCTGAAGAATTCGATGAAGAGACGTTCAGGTCTCGCACTTTGGTAAGTACAATACACGGCACATAAACCATAAAGTTATTTCCTGTATAATGCGTGATTTTGCTAAAACGGAAAGTTTATTATCATCAATAGACCCAAGTATCACGACATATGCTCCATCCCAACCTTGTTACCATGGATATCGCAACCGAGTTGACAGATAGATCACGCTGGATGAAGATGGAGCCTCCTGATGTGATTGCTCAAATCATGAGTTTGGACCTGACAAACGCTGCTTCTCGAGTGGCATTTAGCTCTGACAACAAGCAACATCGGAGCGGTCACCAACCTGATCTTTTGGACGAGGAAATATGGGCACATACTGGGCAGGTCCCGCGCCCATCATCCTCGCCATCTACCGCATTCACCGCGGAGGAGCAACATCACCAACAACAGCGACAAGATACCACTACCACTCCCGGTACATTTGCAGTTCCTACTGCCGATACCACTCCAGAACGTAAACAGTCGGGCAAGGCTGTCAACAGTATTCTTGATATGCATCGCGCACTAAAAGGCGGTGCTGAAGTTTTAATCGGTGAAGATGTTTGGGTTAGTAGAACTAAATAACAGTGTGATTGATAGTTTCTATCACTACCACTGGCATCTTATGTTATAGTCCCAATCTAGTACTTTGGCTGACTCCATTTTTATCTCTCTTTCTAAGGACGCTGATCTCGAACGTTTTTCGTCACCATCTTCATCCGCGTCAGTTTCTCCATTGTTACCCGACCCTATATCAACTACAGCGACATCCATTGCGCACGCCTCACATCTACCAGATACCACTGCAAGTCCGACTCCCTCGCTCGCCATGTCCCCTGAAACAAAATTGCTTATCGCTGCTCTCAAGCGTGAAGTCCTGTTGCTTCGCAACGAACTGAACTTTGAATTGTTTGTCAAGCAGCAGCATCTCCAGCATATGGGCCGTTTGCATCGAGAGCATGTCGTCGATAGCTCTGTGGAAGCTGAACGACAGCGAACGGTAATTACTAGGTGTCTTCCTATTTTTTTTTGTTGTGTTGATAGGAATGGGCGGCTTTCATGAAACGAAAAAACTGACATATTAGTATTTGTCTTCAAGTACAATACAACCCGTATGCTGCGCGCTCAACTCAAGGATGCTACAAATGCCTTAACGAAACTGAAAGCCGAATCTGCGTTAACAAAGCAAAAGCATATCAAATGGGAGGATGAGCAACAAGGCAAATTGCGCAGTTATCGAGAGGCACGCAAGAAATGGCAAGCGGATATGGAAGAGGCAAAGCAAAAGTTGGCAGAACAAGAGCGAACGGCTGCGGAACAACATGCTCAACTGCTAGAAGCACAGCGGCGCGTGTTTGAAGTGGAAAGCGAGCTCAGAACTCGACAGCCTTTTTTGGAAAAAGCAGCTGAAAACGAACACCGCGTCATGCAGCTCACAAAGCAAATGCTTCTTTGGTAAGTCATGATATGTAACCATCCTTTATCGACATAAGTTTACTAAGCAACATTATCAATAATGTAGGGAAGAGGATTCTGCCCACTTGGAAGAGCATAAAGGATATATCAAGGGATTGCTATCGCAATGGTGGAGCATGGAAGAACTGGTCGGTAGTTTGCAGGCAGAGAACCAGCGTCTATCAAAAGTGCAAAGGTAAATAATAAAGAAGGAGACGTAGAGACATTGGTAGCCGTTTGTCAAAGAAGAAGAAAAGTGAACTAATACAACGGACACAAAGTGAGCTCAAAGATGAAAAGGAGCAAATCACATCTCAGCTGGAGGAGCGTACCAAGAAGGAAGCAAGCCAACAGAAGACGCGAGCTCCTGGCGTGAATAAGGTATGTAAATGGTAGCAGTTATGCTTTTAAAAAAAGAAATAAACTAACCCTTACTCGAAACAAAAACATAGTCTGAAAGGGGGGCCCATAAGAAGCAGATCAGTCAAATGAGCCAAACCATCCAAGAACTCAAGGAGAAGCTTGAGAATTTAGAGGTAAAGCAACAAATGTTTTAGTTTCGAGACGCTTTGTGTTTAAATTTCCTGCTCATCATGTCGATTTGTTTAGATGGAGAGACTAGAGTGGCAAGCCCAACTTGAGCATGCTGCTGTTAAAAGATATGCTGATAGTGCACAGAAACAGCAAGAAGAGGGACAGCAAGAAGAGCAGCAAAAAGAAAAAGAAACGGACGATGATGACATGGAAGGAAAAGAAGAAACAACATAACAAAACAATACCACGATTGTACATAGCTAAAATAAAATTCACGCACACTGACCATATTGACGTGGTAATAAAAAATCCATACAACAGTCTAACATGGCACTGCTGATACAACAAGACGGCTACTGTTGCAAATATGTTTTTACTGCATGATCCACGTCGACGACTTCAACGCCTTTGGAATGCAAGTATTCCATGGTAGCATCAAGTTGATCTGGAGCGACAGCGCGTGTACCTTCTTTAACAAGTACTGTTTTGAAACCAAACTTGACAGCGTCCAAGCAGGTCATTTTCACGCAATAGTCGGCTGCTAAGCCAACCACAATCACTGTGTCCACAAAGTTCTGATAAAGGATCTTTGCGAGTGATGTGATTTCTTGGTAATCGTTATCAGCAAAACCACTGTATGAGTCCACTTTTGTATTCATGCCCTACTCCACCACATTAACAAAACATACGCGTATGTGAAATAATGTATCATTCAGAGCAGATTTTACCTTTTGCACAATGTGCTGTATAGACTGCCTTGGGAGACTTTCCAAAAGTTTTGCACCATGGCTATTTTGCTAGAAATTCATGCAAGGTTAAATCGGATGATTCAATCAAGCCCCAAGTATGAAGAGGTGTACGCGTTTTTCGTTGTATCATACCACACAATGTGCAGGCCATAAAACTTGCTTTGTATCACGGCCATCATCATACTGTATCGTAATCTCCTCAAAAGGCTGCTTGTTCGTATGATTTACTGCAAAGCTAACGTGATCAGCAGGATGCCAGTCCTAGAGCCAACGATAATGCAAGCAGCAAAAGAGGGGTAAGTGCATTATCCTTTCCCCTCAGTAAGCTGGTATAACGTCTACACATACAGGTAAAATTTACAATACATACTTGTGTAGCTATAATCAGCTTTGCCTTATCCATAAGTTTGTGAACTGCAGGTATTATCTTTGAGCCCTCAGGTACAGCGAGCGATCCGCCCTCAATAAAATCGTTCTGAATGTCGACCAGAATCAGGGCAACAGGTGCCTAAATAGTTTTTGCAGAATGGCAGCAATTAGAAAGTTTTGTTTGAGCAATTCACGACCACTATGGAAGATTAAGCTTACCATATTTCTTGCTTCTGTTCTTGAGATAAGGAGTGAGAGAGCAAAGTTGCAAACCGAGTAGAAGAGGGCTGCTTCCCAATTTCTGAACTCTTCCTTTTCTGGTGCACCCACATACACTTTTTTTTTCTCGACCACACGCTCAAAATATGGACATTATCCCATTCTTCACAGAAGCACGCAACATACTCGATGCGCACGTAATGTGTTTTGAACGCTTTATTGACGCGTAGAGTGATTTAACTTGCACTTCACTGACACGACTGCTCTATCACTCTTACGCTTCAAACTTTTTGAATGGGGTACATGGTAGCACGATCGACGCGAACGCGTGATCAAAGTGTCAAGGTATGGTATGCAATGCTGCTACTAATGATAGCCCGAGCTTATGGCTAATTCTAGTTATCCTTTATATAGAGATATTACAGCACAAAGCAAGAAAATGGTCTTTGCATTGCATCGGTATGTCATTCAGTCGACAAACGACAAAGACGCGATTCGTTATACATTGCATAATAACAAATTATCGATTGACCGGCTGACTTGCGTGGATTATGTAAAACAATATGGAAATGAACTATAGTGCGGCACAAAAAGGTGGCAACTATAAAGAAGCAAAATTAAAACAAGAAGAAATCATGGGACTCTTTCGACAACTCGCACCAGAGGTAGCAGGAACCAACTATTACAGATACGCACGCAGTTTCTCGGGTGGATTTGAAGAATTCGTAAGGAACCTCATTACTGGTGATCGACGTTTGTTTGTTGGAGAGGGGATCATATCCAATCAATGACAACGCAATATGTAATTTTTATGCAAAATTTCCACTATATAGATTGAAGGTGTCGCGTTCTTACATTATCTAGAGCACACGACTATGATTAAAAAAGAGGAAATCGACAAACTTTTTCAAGACGAAGATGGCGATCAGGTACGGAGAGATGAATGGATCTGTAATTATAGCAAGCATGTCGTTATCAAAGGCTAACAGAAAAGAAAACACAGTGGTTGTACGTTCGCGCCGAGGATTATGTATTAGGAATAGCAGACTTCACGGGTGAATTGATGCGATATGCGATTAACATTATCACGAACGGTAATTACGATCAAGCATTGCAGATATGTCGATTTTTACGTCAAATCAGCACAGGTAAACAGGAAACTCGAATAAAATTTTACTAGCGCTAGATATTAATGCGCATGGTGTATGTATAGACTGCGAGATTTTGGCAGGTTCATCATTGCCGCAGTTAGGCAAGAAAATGGGTGCCCTTCGTTCAAGTATATCCAAGGTGGAACGAGGCAAGTTACTTTTTTAAGCATGTGTTGAAAGAGGAGAGGAATCTTGATAGACGGTGATGATAATGATGAATTATGGCATATTTGCATGTACTCTATAGCATGTTATGCGTTTCAAATACGGGGCAGTGAATATCCAAAGGAAATGTATCAACAGATAATTCGCGACGTTCAATCACGTCACGAAGATGAAAGGCCTCAGGATGATTGATGCTGAAGCAAGAAAGATGTATGTACGATGATCAAAGTAAACAGTGGTTACTTGGCAAAACCAAGTCAGGAATGTCAATATAGTCGGGTATAGGCAAGTCTTGTAAGCTTGGTGGTGTTTCTATCCACACGTACGCCACCTCGCGCAATTCTTGCCCTGCCATTTTTTTCGTCTTGACTATCTTTTTGCGCCTGGATAGTTGCCGCTTCTTTTTAGGCTCTTTTTCTTCTTTGGTTTCGCTGTTGTTGTTTTCTTTCATACCGGTCATGCTTGACAACGTCCTCTTTTTACTCGGTGCTGTTGTTGTTGAAGAAGAGTTAGATGATGATGCGGATGTCGTTGATGTTTGTCGCCGTTGTGTCTCAGTTCCTGTTTTCATTTTAAGCGGTGGTAGTCGTCGAGCTGTAGAGGATGAGGCACAAGATGATATGTCACTACTTCTTCTGCTGTTGTTGCTGACACTTTTACAGAGATGGCATTCGCAATTGGCGGATTCAGTGGATTTATGTTTGCGATCGAGCGATTGGAGATGTTGGAGATGTGGAATAAATTCTCCTATTTCAATGCGTTAGTCTCGGGTGACTCCCTTCCTCATACGAAAATAAAGTACAAAACTTACTCGCTGAACGGTATGCCCTTTTTGATGGGTGTCCTATATTAATTTATAAAAAATTTAAAAGTGAGAAGGATCTATCTTTGTGCACCATCAAGCCCACATAAACTTGACAGGTCACCCCGCACAGACTTTCACTTGCCAAAGATAAATTTGTCATTACGCCTACTATCCTTTCTACCTCCCAAAGCATACCCACGCGGCAGCCCACACAAGATTGCGTCTACAGCGATGAATTGAAACGGAAAGTTGAGCGAGGAGTTAATGCTGGACCATTTCGTCAGAAAGGAGTGCCACAGCAACCCCAGTATCAGTATTCCTGTTTGACAGTGTCATTTATTTTACCTTGTCTTTCGCGAGCAAGCCCTTTGCCTAAAATACGGTACCATTTATGCCCTTCGAAATCTCCACTTTTTTTGAATGAATAAACTTCAAAGCCAGCCCCTTGTGCCATTGCTATGCCTTTGGCACCGTCTGAATGAATTGGTGGTGAAATGAGCATGTTGCTATAAAGACGAGACTGTCTGGAGGGCAGGGAAGAAAGAAAGAAAAAAAAAGGGGGGGGGGAAGAAAGATAACGCGTTTGCGACCCGAAAACTTTTGTTATTGCGACGCGTAGAAAAACGTGTGAGTGTTTACAAAGGATTGTATTTTCCCCAAAATATTAGGTACACAGGTAAGCTACTATATTATCCTTAATTCATTCCTGTCTTCTCCATTCTTGCATTAACTTGTTGAGATCTGGAATTAACTTCTTTTGTAGAGTTGGTACGCGGGTAAGGCACGTCGGGCACTGGTTTACCAAGAAATTTGCACAAACGATCCCAACCCTCGCCAAGCTGAAGAACCAAAAGGCGGTCCTCGGGAACGGTCCTTTTCACCCAGTTGTAATGTTCTTCAAACTTGGCTCTGATTGCCTCCTTGTCCGAGAATCGTTTTGGATCAACGATATCTCCGCCCATGGCAATAACAGAAACCATCGAGAAAATACGTCTAGATATTATACAGTGATTAGTTACTATATTGCTCGTGCAGGTACCATAATTTGCGAGAGGAGCTACACTATATGTGCATTATGCGTTGAAGCAACTTGTCGGGCTGCTGCTGTACGGTTACTAGAATACAACCACCACTCGGACCATATACTCTCTCATCATCGAACACCCGTCCCTCCATATGCGTAAAAGGAAAAGTTGGAGTCGTCGAGACTTACCTCATATACGCTGATTCGGATGGAGCCATGACATTGTGTGCCATTGGATGTAAGGTATTAGCAACAGAGGTATACCAGCTGTCAAAATCACGTTCGGTAAGAAGCACTTTGGCATTAGGATATTTCTTCAAGAGCGGGGCCAAGAACTCTGCAGTAGGCCTAATGAGAAATAATATATACGGGTAAGTTCATCAGCTCGCCATCACACATACTTCTATACCGTAAAGTACAAAGATTCTATGTGGTTACAAACCAGTCTACTGCCGCATCGAAT
The DNA here is from genome assembly GCF_025766255.1 of Zychaea mexicana. Taxonomy (NCBI): domain Eukaryota; kingdom Fungi; phylum Mucoromycota; class Mucoromycetes; order Mucorales; family Lichtheimiaceae; genus Zychaea; species Zychaea mexicana. The sequence continues at coordinate 384,623 of NW_026516676.1, forward strand.
CCCTCATACAACATATCCCAATCAATTTCATGATCAGGATGCTCGTAGGCCTCTTGAAAAACTTCAGGATGGCCATCTCGCTCAAACATTTCGGTCATATGGTGCGTGTGGAACCTGATACTCCTGGTGTCAATATCACTTTCTACATCATGACATACAAAGTTTATGATATACTACGTGATTCCTTACCCTAGCATATTCAATGCAATGCGCAAGCTCTCGGTGCCGGTACGACCATAACCAGCTCCAATGATTTCAAGTGGTGCCATTCTTGATTAAATAATAGCGAAAATAATTTCAAGCCTGGAAGAAAAGGTCAACTACAGAAAAAGAATTTACTTATTTATATATAACCAGACACGGAAGAATTACTTCTCAAAATCGGTGGAAAGCATAATCATTTCGAAATTTCTGAGTCATCCTTCCGCCCCTTTCCTTCATGCTACTTCTTCTCCGGAGGCGAAGTACCGCGATCGCTGTAGCCTCCTTTTTATCTGATTTTCAGGCGACCGCATATCCGCACCAGTGGAAACAGAGCTCCTGACGCTAGTACTTATTCATGCATCCGGATAAACTTATACTCCGCATTATATGTCATTGAATGCATCTCAATTATTGGCATATGATGGGTACTACATTTACCGAGTACTAAGCAGACGCTATAGTATTCGTATGTTGATTAGATTAGGAGCATATTTGTGGTGTTAAATCATTATTTAGCACATCTTAACCCGAGCATGTTCAATTGGTGTTAGCAGAAGCTGCCTGGCGTCAATGATTTCAAGCGTTACCATGGATTCTTGGGCTCAATCGCAGAGAAGTATCTCGATTAAGATATCCACCAAACTCGCTGTATGTAGCCAATTTATTTTCTGTCATAGCTTGCGTCCTGTCTTGCTGGCGGAGATCCTAAATCAGAAGCAAAAAAAGCCATTGTCAGTAGCAGAATGATGCACAGAAACTAACCCTTCACCCTGTACAATTAGATCCATGCATTCGCCAACCATTATACGGCGTAGCTCTTCAAAGTTCGTAAAAGCTTAAAGTAACTGACTAACTGTTCCGAAAATGTCCTATACAACTAATCTTAGCAGTGAGATTCTGTGCTATAACTAGGATGTTCTAACTTACGGATCTCGTGAAGGTCACCATCAACATAAAAGCCATGCTTTTTATATAAGAAAATTTGGCGCATATGGATACTTGCGGAATCATCATGCTATTTAAACTAAATCATTTTCTGTTGTTTATCTGGCGTTAATTTGGTGATCTGATAACTTGATAAATTGCACCTTTTTGCATCACCAAATTGGTACTTACTGTTACTCCAAATGGCCATAACTTGAAATTCAAAAACTTGATCACATTTGGGCGTCACGGAGGTGTCCAGGTCATCGCATGGGCATTGTATCTTTTTCGTCTCCTTCTCGCTGCTATTCGTGTTTCAACATCACTATCAATGGATTCTGGTGGACGATGGTCTACTTAAGGCTAACAGCATGCACTTTTTGAGGCCTGACATACTAGAAAACATACGCGCTTTATAACCACTGGACGAAGGCAGCAAAGGGTTTTCAGCCAGCTAATGTTGTTGCCGTGGAGGCTTTTCTCGCGGGTCAGCATTCGAGATATATCCGTTGCGTGCTATGGTGTCATTGTGAGCAATATGTATTCTTTGTAAGTCTCAGCTGCCATAGATGACTGTTTTTTTAAAACGTTATCAGCACTACTACACATAACACAAGCTTGTTATTCTATATTTTCAGCATACAAAGTGTAGTACGCATGGACAAGAATAAAGTTTATTGTATTATGAAGGATGCAATATGTGATTTTTTTAACCAGAATCGTGTAAGAAAAAATGAAATGTGTTTGATGTGCGATCGAATATGTAAAAAAGGGAAAGAAAAAATATTATGAGTTTTATGCGGAAACAGGAGTTTCCAGACGAGCCTGACACTCGTTTACTGCTTTTGCTACCCTTTCTGACCCACTATTCACGTAGTACAAAAATTCAAGTGCTCGATCCTGAATGTCCTTCGGTAGACTGATAAACGGCCCAAACAATGATCCTAGGTTTGTTTTGGATTTTTATATGGTGAGCTTAAGACTGATAAATGATTAAAGTTTTTTGAACATGAATTACCTTTAGTCGCGAGATTGACGTGGAAGAAGGGAACCATAGCCAATTCCGTCGCTAGCAGCGCCTAGAGAGAGACAAAATTACACAGTATTCGTTAATCATCAAGTAAAATCCTAAATTTTACACTAGTTTACCTCTTTATCAAAGATATCCTTTGTATCCCGTTTGGCAATCTCGCACATGATGTTGAGAATAAGCTATGATTCGGCAATAAATGATTAGTAAATCAAGAAAAGTATACATTTTGAGTCAATTCCTAGTGGATGTTATACTCACGCGACTCGTCCCAATATGATTGGCCTTTAGCTGCCATAAAGTCTTTGGCAGAGTACGAAGCCAGTCTTGAACAAGTTTGGCGTATTCTGAGCCATCGAGATTGAAACGCCCATTATAGCTTGGACTTGATTGAATCTACCATTCGAAGATAAATAAAGTTAACATTGGGCTTATTGAGCGCTGTTGATCGTGCACAAAATGATATAATATTTATGCATACCAGATAAACGCTGCTCAGAAACTCCAGAGCTACCCGTTTCAAGCTTGAATTGGCATTGCATCGGTGATAATAATTAACGAATGTCTAACGTATTAAAGAAGAAGGGAACAGGTTAAGTTAAGGGTTATAAACGACAGTGGGATACTTTTGGACGACAATATATATGAAGGCACCCATCCACAACATCCGCAACGAAAAATTATACCTTAAAAATTTCAAATTGGTACTCGGAATCTAGACTGTTCATGAAACCCCATACAGCTGGTAGCAAAGTATTCAGATCAGATTCTTTGAAATTGGCAGACATTGTTGTCATTTTTCCATTGTTTATATCCTAGCAGTATTTAATGAACCCTCGTCAGTTATAGCTGTCAATTTTTCTTTTTGATATCAGACTTAAGTGTATGTACCTGAGCTCCTAATACACCAAGGACATAGTCTACAATCTTTTCTGTCCATTCAGCGTTTACACCTTCCATTTCCTCCCGTCGTCGCTTTTGTCCGGCTGAAGATTGGATATGCGCTGTTTTAGCAAGCAGAAGCAACGAAGTTAATTCGCAAGTTGCAATATTCATCTCTCGTAATACAGCCTCGGCCTATATACAATCCATGAGTTACTGATCCAGATTATGCTAAAAAACATGGTTTCTTTCATTTGTCTTCCCTTGCACGGATACATCATCTATTTACTGCCATTACCTTTGCACCACCATCGCCAAGAGCATCTGCGCCGTATGGAAAGTAGACGGCAAAATGCTTTAATAGCTGATAACAGTGTTTTTCGAGCCATGCTAGATTCACTTTGTTGATTTCGTCGCCACTAACTAACGCACGCCAAAGTACTAGTGTCAATTTCAAAACGACGTTCAATAATTGAAGTGCAGGTGTAAGGGCAATTGAATTTGTTGTAGCGAAGACGGAAGGCGCAGTCTCAAGCCATGAGCTCACCAACACCGGTTGAAATGTCTCAATAAGTGTCTAATAGATATACGGTAATTCGAAAAGAAAAGGTGTGAGCAATTTTCTTTGGCTATTCACTATTTTTCCATCTTTAGGATCCACCCAATAACAATACACATACCCGAACATCAAAACTATCCAATTTGCCGCTTGCTGCGCTATTAGCTTTTGATATATCCGACCTCGTCGAAATATCGCTTAAACCTTGGCTGTTTGGACCCGATGATTCGAACAAGTTTAAGCTTGGCAAATCGGTATGTGACAAATGCGGGATGATCGAGCCTGTTGCAGGATGTGTTAAAAAACAAGATACCTTATAATTGGTTTAGAGCAATTAATTTAGCATATAAAATCATCTTTAAAGCTTATCAAAATTATTGTACTCACTGGTATCTTTGATGATGGATCATAGCGTATTACATTGGAGTCTCGTTGTGATTTTAATCGAGCCAACTGCTTTCTAAAACTGTCCTTTGCACGTCTGTTGTCCAGCGAGCCTAACAAGAACCACATACTTGAACGTAGGAAAGTTGACGATCAATACCAATTACGTAACTTACTAGATTTAAGAATATACATAATATATGAGACTTACTGTTCGCGGCGATTTCTTGAAAGACCTGATTCTAAAAACTTTGCGAGACTACCCAAGAGTTCTAATTTGCTCTAAAGGAGAAGACATAGTTTAGCGCATGATTGTACGATAATAATGGTTTTAATAGCAGAAGAAACAATGGAGGTTAAATAGCTATCATCCCCCCATCCCTTCTAGCTTTTACCTTGTGAATATGCAAATGTGATTTCGCAGCAGCAGCTTTGGCTGATCCCACATTGGTAATCTTTGTTCCACCTGCATTGCTGTTGGACATAGAAGCAGACATTGAGCCGACCGCATTGACCATCAATAAACTGGTGTAGATACCCACAATCTTGTTCCAAAATTTATCCACGACTGTCTCTGAAGCAAGGTCAACCCATAGATCCATCAGTTTGACAGCATCCAATCGCACATCTTCAAAAATATGGGACATGGCGGAGCATGTGTACATAACGAGCAATGGAAGAAATGGTGCCAGGTTCACCTTGTCAACGGTTGGCATAGCTTCTTGAAGAAACGCTAGCAACGCTTTGCGTACTTCACGATCCTGAATGAAATCTTGTTAGCATTCTTTTACTGTTACTTTGATCCAATTATCAACATGATTCGGAAAAACTTACATCATCCACGAATAATTTTAAAATACCATTGACGACCGTACCAAGTGAACTCGTGAGCGTTTCTGGATGCGTTGCACAAAGCTCTTGTAATCCAAGCATAGCATCTTGGTTTTTTTTTATAAAATGACACCCGGTTGTTATTGAATAAGTATAGAAAAATTAAAGACTATGCCTCTTCTTCCCTCCAATCTTCCTATACTTTCCCAAGCTCCTAGAACAAAATTTTGAGAAAACTTATCCGGTAACTTACCCTTGCGTACACCGGAATTGTAATGCTTTAACTGGATTATTAGATCGGTAAGGGTCAGGTTTCTACGTGTAGTCACTTGCTTCGTTTTATCCTCGGTAATGCTTTGATTTGGGAGCGAGATGCCTAATTTTCAAAACAGCGATGAGCATATACTTGTACGCTGGATTTGAGATCGAGTGCTCTATGTAGAAATCATATTACTTTTCGAATGGAATGAAGTGTCGGTGTAGTTGTCAGGCAAAGCCTTCTTTTTGCCAATTTTCAACTTCTTTTTCTATATGCATTTATTTTCCAAAGGATCAATGTTAACAAATGCTGTTATAAGCATGTATCTGATTTTAAAAAACCGAGATCAAAGTTGAGACGTTATGTAAAATCGCACACCTTAAAGTCTTCGTTTTTTGCTGCTTTCTTTTTTCTGGCGTTAGGCATCGTTCGGTTTTTATTACACTCTTTTTCGAAATCAAAGTCGTGTGCCACGGAAAAGGAAGTCAGAGGTTGACAAAAATAGAAGTCGTGTTTTGGCCAGTAATCAATTCGGATGATAACAAATTGAAAGTCGTTTCACAGAGAAAAAAGTTGTTGCACAAAAAAGTTTGGCAAAGCCATCACTATAAAAGCACAACGCCTCGTTGAGGTCAAACCTCTTTTCTCTTTCACCATACTACAAATTATGAACGGTCAATTTTTTTATGAAGGTGGACAGGGCCATGTTGTTGATGAGCATGGCTGCCTTGAGCCCATGGATTATGTTGTTGATGAAGAAATGTACACCCTTCAAACAATCAGTTCTCACACCGATTATTTGCACACTCTTCATCGTGTGCACAACCATGAGCCTGTTGTTGTGCATGTGGACGAAATACAGAGTAAGGACGTTCATATGAAAGAATCAGTTACAAAACGAGAGTACACAGTCTATACGGATCAGGACAAAGATTCTTCAAACTGATGTTCGAGAAGGTTTTGAGTGCATCAGCTGCTGCAAAGCAGTTGGGAATTCGTGTTCGCTCGGCGCAAAGGTGGGCGCTGCAGTATGAAAAAAATCTTGACGGCATATTTAAAAAGGGTAAAAGCTCTGGTCGTCCTCGCATTCTCAACGATGAGCATAAGAGAATTATTTTAGAATGGGTTGATGAGAATCCGTCAATAGTTCTTGAGCAATTGATGGAAGAATTACGTCAAAGATTTGAAGGGATCCAAGTGTCCAAGACAACACTTTATCGGTTTATGAAGAATGCATGCAACTTATCTTTGAAAAAAGCCAAATTTCAACCCGTTGATAGGAACAGTGAAGCCAAGATCCAAGAGCGGTTTGACTGGATACGCAAATGGGATGAGACAGACATGGATTTTAGAAAAAATTGTGTTTTTCTTGATGAGTTTGCCTTCCATATTAATTTGAAGCGTAGTATGGCGTGGTCAAAAATAGGATCTACTGCTGTGGTAACTGTCCCAAAAACAAGAGCAAAAACGACTACTATCCTGGGTGCAATCTCTGCATCTGGTCTGATTATATGCAGCTTAAGACTTCCACAGGTTTCGACCAGAAAACGAAAGCGAACAAATGCTTCTGAAATTATTAGCCGAGGAACTGTCACTGGTCATTATCTTAGTTTTCTCAAGGCTACAATGGATGAGATGGATAAGTACCAGCACATGAAAGGTCATTATTTGGTCATGGATAATGCTCCTATTCATAAAGCCGAAGATATTTCTCGGTATATTGAGTCTAGAGGATATCGATGTGCTTATCTTCCATCATACTCGCCTGAACTCAATCCTATTGAACAGTTTTGGTCCGTTCTCAAGAGTAAAGTTAAACGCAACAGGTTCTTGGAAAGCGAGACGTTGATGACACGAATCAGCGAGGCATCAAAGTGTTTGGAATTGAGTGATTTTGAAGGATTTGTTTCTCATTCTCATAAATGTTTAGATAGCTGTCGCAACGGAGAGTCATTATGATATGACGTTCAGTTTCCTTGAACGATTTATGATAACAAGCAAAAACACAAAAAAAAGGAGTCGAGTATCGCAGGTGTGCAAAGAACGTTGAGGCAACCGAGCAGGAACTGAAGACGAGAGGTGTCGTCGAACATCAACAATGGGATCAACATTATGGTATAGTGATGTCGTTAATACGTGACTTGAGGGCGCCATCCAGAGTTGAGCTAAAAAAATAAGCGTCATCAGCTTCAGATTTGAGTGTTCCACCAGTGAGTCTGTTCCAAAATAAGAGTGTGGTGAAGAGTACGCCCTGAAGTGTGCGTTGTGTTGGTCGCACTACTATTCTTAGTGCAATCACAACTGTCATGGCATATTGGGTTTATTGAAACAAATTGTCATTTTGGGGGAGGTAGGGAAGAATGATTCCAAAGTGCACATGGGTAAATATTACAGAGTGGAGGATGAGAAGAGGGTGACAGCACGCCGTCAGAGAGATAAGAGGAAGGATACAGGATTACCATGACCCTCAAGATTCGAAAAGCTGCATATTTGTCATAGCATACACAGTCCATGATTGCGAACATATCGAATACCCCATTATTTTAGCAACTTCAGAAGAGCAATTGGAGACAGAGGCATACGAAATCGAGTAAGTAGTATTTATTTGATGTCATTAAAAAGTGGAGACCATCGTGGTTCTCCCACTGCGAGGAAGCCGCCCGTCACAAACGACCCTTTGGTCAACATCCATGGGCAGTTTGTGCACATGCATTCACCAACGGAATGGTAGTCCTCGCACATTTTACCGGGTAGGAGCAACATGGAACGTTTGCGATCAAGACATTGGCATTGTGGAAGTCGTGATTCACGAAAATAAAACAAGTGGTTAGTACTTTCTCTTCTAATTCTGCTTTTGGACGACAAGGCAAAGGAACCCAAACATGTGTCCGTATTTAAACGATGCAGATGCCGGTAACAGTGTTGGTTCATCTCCAGTCCACCCCAAAAGAATGGCCTTCTCAGATTACTAGACTCAGTGCTCCGCGAAATCCAACGTCCAAAAGCCAGCGTGTATGTGTTTACTTACCTGGAAAAGGACACCACTTGCAAGCGAAATGAAAGAAATGGAAGAACAAAACTCTCCTATTTTTATGGGTCCGATCCCGGACTTTACGATGCAGCTATTTATCGTCACAAAATTTGAAACTAAGCAACCCTTATCTGAGCTGTTCCAATTCGACAAGAAACCACAATCTTTTTTTTTGGCCAAGGCAATCAGCGACAACCGAATCCAAACCAATCAACCCATCCATCGCCCAACCCCCCAAACCATTAACACCGAATCCCAGTACAGAGAAGATAGCGGACCATTATTCTACTCCCGAAGATGGGATCAAACTGGGCAGTCGGCTCCAGCATTTTGCACAGAATTGGACGGAGATGACTTCGAACCAATGGGCATGGTCAGTTGTGGGTTGTGGCGGAAGGATATCGTATTCAATGGGACAAGACACCGATACCATGGCGTTCCTCACCTTTGAAACTCCCATTATCAGATCAGGAAGCGGTGGATCAAGCGGTCCAAAAATTTTTGTTATCAGGGGTGATCGAACGATCCCCTACACAAGACCGCAACTTCTTGTCGAACATGTTCACAATTCAAGAGGAGACAAAGAAACGGCCTATCTTAGATTGCAAATGCATCAACGAATTCGTCCAATGCCAATACTTCAAAATGGAGGGAGTCTCAGTACTACCAGAATTGATCGAACCAGGTGACTTTTTGACGAAGATCGACCTAAAGGATGCCTACTTGGTAGTGCCGATACACCCAGACTCCCGCAAATATCTATCCTTCATGAACAAGGGCACAGTGTACCAGTATCGTACGCTCCCGTTTGGTATCAGTGTAGTGCTGAGAATTTTTTCAAAATTAATGCGATTTGTGATAGAACCATTACGGAAACAGGGGATCCGCCTGGTATACTACTTGGACGATGTTTGTGTAGTGGCACAGAGCAAGAAAACAGCCAGCTCCCACATCCAGCAAATCATCCAACACGTGCACTCCCTGGGGTTTATGATAAATTGGCAGAAGAGTGCATTGACGCCATCGCACCAACAAGACTTCCTGGGTTACACCTTCAACACGTGGAACATGACCATCAAGGTCCCAAAGCGCAAATTCGAAAAAATACAGTCAAGGATCAGACAAGTTTCGACAGCGACGAGATCATGCAGATGGATGGCTTCTCTTCTGGGGAAACTCACTGCAATCATACCAGCATTGGGCGAGGCCTTAATTCATATACGTTACCTCCAACGCGACCTGACGAAGAGTCTCCGTGGATATCGGAAATGGGAAGGGCCATACAACATATCCTAGGAAGCGATACAAGAGTTGGAATGGTGGAAGATGATAGCCAAGACCAGGAATGGATTACCGATTCACGAGAATTAAGACCAACCACCACCAGATCTTACCATATATGTAGATGCGTCGAATATGGGGTGGGGAATCAAATCGACCACCGTAGAAACATCGGGAGCATGGCCCCATCAGGAAAAAGAACAATCCATCAATGTACGGGAACTGCAGACCATCCTCTTTGCATTACAAATCCATGGCCCAAAAAACTAAGGGTCGTCCATCCAGATCTACTCCGACAATACTACCGCGATCAAATATGCGATGAAATCAGGCGGCACAGCTTCACTTTTCTGCAAGAACTGGCGCTGGAGATACTTGAAACCACCATACGACACCGGCTGACAATACGAATCAATCACATTGCGGGAGCGATGAATGTGGACGCGGACCGGCTGAGCCCTGCTCTGCTATACTTAATATATTATCTACTTCAACTTTTATTATGTCTTAGTTGGCTAAAACCACAGGTTGCCTGTTATTATGTCCACGTTGTCTAATATTCATGTTTAGATTGATTATTATTCTTGTCCAGAACGAATTTCAGTCATGTATAGATTGATTTTTATTTTGTCCAGATTGATTTTACTCATGTCCAGATCGATTTATATTCATGTCCAGGTCAATTTATATTCATGTCCAGGTCAATTTATATTCATGTCCAGGTCAATTTATACTCATGTCCAGCTCGATTTTCATTCATGTCTAGATCGATTTTCATTCATATCTAGGTCAATTTATATTCATGTCCAGCTCGATTTTCATTCATGTCTAGATCGATTTTCATTCATGTCCAGCTCGATTTTCATTCATGTCCAGCTTGATTTTCATTCATGTCCAGATTAATTAATATTCATGTCCAGATTAACTTTTATTCATGTCCACTCAGATTAACATTCATGTCCACTCTGCCTAACATTAAATCCCTTCAGCCTAAATAAAAGTTCAAACGTCTGCTAGGAGATGAAAAATCCTGTATTACTATAATATATGAAAAGTAGGCTCGAGATAGACCTGCTGAAGATGAACCTCTTAAAAAAGGACAACATATTAAAAAAGTGGATCCAGATTTTACAGACTCTAATATTATCAGTGATAGTGGTGAATCGGTAAGTAATTCACAGGTAATTTTTGATGATGGTAAGGATCGTAAAAGGAAACGATCGTCTGATATTAATCTTCTCTTATTATATATAATCTTTTTTCATTTATAGAATGATCCAACTAGTGCATTAACTGCATCATCTTATTCTCCGTCTGATTTGAAACATTCACTGTGTGGATTTACATGGCTATTTGATAATTGTGAACTGAAAAGAAACGATACACCACCAACACCATCACCAATCCTCAATTCGTCAATCCAACAACTTTTTGAAGAAGCTCAACAGCTGGTTAATGAAAATCACCTCTTCCTGTTCAACTTGACAAGTCGACTACAAGCCTCCGTAATATTTAAATCATCCTCGACCATTGGTACCATCCCCGTTCACTCATACACTATGAACTTTCCGAATCAATATATGCCAACATTCGTATTTTGCAAAGATCTATTCAACAAGAGCAACTGTACTCACCACCCAATGGCAGCACCAGTATTGAAGAGTTTACACTCAATAATATCCTCACAAGCATTTACACATTCCATGATCATCCTTTGATTCAATCAATTCATTCCGAAATTCATTTAATTGCTACCTCTGTATCTTTATTTATGGGTCCATTCTTTTCTGCCCATGATCCAGTTCAATTAGGTTAGGATGTAACATCTTGGATATATAAACAACAAAACGAAGTGAACCCAAACAAATTACGACCTGACATTGTTCTAAATATCGAAGGCGAAAATGGTGTGATCGAAATTGGATGTGGTGAGGTGAAGAAAGACGATGCTGACTACTATCACAAAGAAGAAGCAAAAATTCGTGTCCTGGAGATTATGAAATGGCAATTACATTTACGATTAAAATCAGCCAAGAAAGAATACCAAGGTGTCACGTTTGGCTTTGTATTTACTGGTATGAACAGTGTGTGGTGTAATGCATATATGCAGGTACAAAAGTTACATTATTAGAGATGAAGTTAGATTTGGAGCATGGGGCGTATATTTATGAAGAATACCCATGTTTTACATTACCTACAACGTACAACACACACACTCACTTAGGGGACAAGTCGGAATTGATGCAATTTTACTATTATCTATTAACAAAATAAATACAATAGAAATTGAAAAAATAGTATAATAAAAAATAGACATTGATAATATAAATATCGAATTTAAAAATAAATTAAATGATGAAGTTAATAAATTAATAGTTAATAATTGGAATTTCTTACAGGATCCTTGGCCTGAAATAAAAAATAGATTTAATCTTCGTATAAAAATAAAAGATATAAAAAGTAATGAAATTATGAAAGGAATAAAAAATGAACTATTAGAAATATTAGGATATATTCCTGTTTATTATTTTTTAACTAAATTATATACTAACCGAGAATATCTAAGACCTTATCGTGAAGTAGAAAAAGGATTAATTTTACTATATTATATAGTATCTGGTAGAACAGGACCTGAAATGGTAAATATAAGTCCATACACATCTTTTAATGTTTTAGATAAGGATTTTTGGATAAATAAGTATAATAATATTAATAAATAAGTAAAAAATGATTTAGAAAATTTATTTTCAAATATAAAAATTAGAATTTTAGCAGCAAATACATATAATCCAAATGGATTTGAAAATGTAACTTTATATATTGATGGTCATGATAGTAAAATAAAATACTATAATCTAAATGAAAGTAAAAGTGTATTGTATTTATATAAATTAAAGGGACCTGGTTTAAGAACTCAAATAATAGTAGATATTAATAAAAGTATTATATATATTTCAAATAGTGAAAAATGTGCAAAGGGTAATGATGGAACTATGTTCCTTAATATGAAACTATATAAAAATATAAATAATCAAGATTGTATTGGAATAGATGGTGGATATAATCTATTTGTTGAAAAACTTATAGAAAATGCAAATGAATATGGTTATGATTTTAGTCATAATAATTTTGTTTATCCAATAAGAAAAGAGGTTAATAAAAATTTAACTGTTAATGAGTTAAATTATAATAGTAAATTTGGCTCATTTAGATCTGAAATTGAAAGTCAATTTTCTATATTAGCATCAAAATCTAATAGATTTAATAATAATAAAGCAGCATTATAAATGTCTGATAAAAAATATTATAATCTTCAATTCTGCATTGCATATTTATTAAAGAATATTTATAACTTTTGTGAAAGTTATAATATAGAAGTTCAATCTCATCATATGGCATGGTATGGTGATAGATTTGAATTTCCTACAAAAATAAATAAAATTAATTTAGTTTTTAGTAGTGAACAAAAAGTAAATAAACAATATAAAGAATTGAGAGAATTACAATCTAAAATTTTAAATTCAAATATTGAAGATATTGAAAAGGATATAGAAAAAAATATAGATAATAATGAATTTTCAATAAATAATGTACCTAAGAAAAGAAAACGTAACCAACAAAAGAATAATGATAATATATTTCAGGTAGAAAAAATAATAGATCATATGGTTGATAATAATAATAAATTAATATTTTATATAAAATGGCTTAGTTATAGTGATGATGAAAATACCTGGGTAAAACAAAATGATTTTAATACAAAAGATATTGTTAATGATTATATGAAAGAAAAAAATCTTTAAATAAAAAAATAGTATAGTCTACCCTATATATTTAAAGAGGATAAATCCTCTTTTTTTTATAAATATAATGAGTTACATCTGTATGAGTTATTGCATTATTCTATTAATAATATCAGTAAAACTAAGAATCCCTCCATTGCATATATATATTCTTTTAATTTTTTTAATTTTTGTGATTTTTTTAGTATTATTTCTTTTTTTTTCTGCTTTTTTTATTAGTGTTTTATTTTTTTTTTCTCTTTTTTTCATATATGTAGCTTACTATGTTGACAGCATAGAAAGTCAGGTTTATTATTACCAATGTTTGTCTTAATCTTTTTATGACACATGCGACCCTCTTTTTTTCCTCTTCTATGTATATAGGTACATACATTTGGACTAGTATTCATATACCAAAAATAGTTAGTTTTTGTTTCATCTATTTTTTCTTTTATTATAGGATTTTTCATCTCCTAGCGGACGTTTGAACTTTTATTTAGGCAGAAGGGATTTAATTTTAGGCAGAGTGGACATGAATGTTAATCCGAGTGGACATGAATGAAAATCGAGCTGGACATGAATGAAAATTGATCTGGACATGAATGAAAATCGAGCTAGACATGAATGAAAATCGAGCTGAACATGAATGAAAATTGAGCTGGACATGAATGAAAATCGATCTAGACATGAATGAAAATCGAGCTGGACTTGAATGAAAATCGAGCTGGACATGAATAAAGATCGAGCTGGACATGAGTATAAAACGATCTGGACATGAATATAAATTGACCTGGACACGAATATAAATCGATCTGGACATGAGTAAAATCAATCTGGACAAGATAAAAATCAATCTGTTACTGAATGAAAATCATTCTGGACAAGAATAATAATCAATCTAAACATGAATAATAGACAACCTGGACATAATAACAGTCAACTAAGACATAATAAAAGTTGAAGTAGATAATATATTAAGTGTTGTAGCAGAGCAGAATATTTGAGTATCTAAGATTTTCAATTCAAGTCAAGACATTATAGATGTTAAGCAGTACAAAGCCAATGTCACGATATAGTAGTATGGCTGTTTCACTCATGACAAGAAGCTTGTAGGCTAATGTACAGGAAATGGTAAGGGTACGTCAGAGACTCACTGTGTGCATAAGCTTATTTTGCTGCTATGGGAACAGGGCCTGAGCGTTTCCCCTCATTTCATTTTACCCGGGTTGAGTTTGAAACAAATTGGAGGCTGGTGGCAGAGGTAGGTGGAAAGTGTGGGGTTTGTTAGCAGCAGCAGGGAGGAAAAAAACAACAACCAAAGATCCTTTTTTTTCTCATTACCATTTGCCACGGCAAATCAACAGCTTCGACGCACTGCTCGATAATGACATGACGGAGATTTTATGGTTGTAATAGTGTTCAGCGTAAACAACACCTTGCAACTTGTTCACCCTCATTAGCAATTCGGTCCTTCTGGTCTTTTCGTGTTGCCTTGGGAATGGAGTGGTTCGAGCCACCTTGAACTTCCTTCTTCGCAAAAATGATGGTTTAGTTGGATGGTTCGTCTTAGGTGCTTTGCGGGGGTAGCTGTTTCGTGGTTGCGGACATGCAATGGAGATATGTCCTTTGTGAGCAGGACCGGGACAATCTTTGATAATGCAATCCTGAGCGTGGCAATATCTGCAATAATCACCCATCGATTGCCAGGTACTATAGAAAACGCGATTATGATAGTGAAGGGCGCCGAAATCAATACAATGCGTTAGAGTTTCGTATCGTTCTTAATGGTTATCCTTGTTGGGCAACATGAATACAGCAAAGCCTTTGCCTTGGAACCATCCGCCTTCCACGGACCGGTACAGGCCTAAGTGCTATACGTGTCTAAATTTAGATAGAGCCATTCTCAGTTTAAGCACAAGGTCACCAGATTTCAAACCGGTTGGTAGGCAACTTTGTGAGTCGTTATTCAGGAGGTAGAGAACGAACAGCCTGTTAGGGATGCCCTGCAATATCAGAGCCACGAAGACAGGAATATAGACATGAGCGGTCAAGTCTTTTTGTTTTCTGGTTCCTTTTTCTTTGTTTTTCTTTCCAATAGCCATTCGTTTTTCATCATATTATATCATGGCAGCCATCATATCTCTCAAAAGTTGTTGTTACATTTGTCATCGCCCATTTGCTGAATCAAAAAAGTTAAGAAATCATCTATTTACTCTTCACAGTGTTGATGTTGAGCCTCGTCCTCATGGCAAAAGTCGTTACAACACTGAACACTACGTATACGTTAAAAAGAACTCGGACGCGTCACATTCAATGATATTGGAACATTTTGAATGCCCATCATGCCTCAATCACTACGCTACCATGAACGAGTTAAAGGATCATATTGCTTCGCACTATAGAAAGAAACAGCAATATGGTGAAAAAAGGAACGCTTCAACAAGCGATAAACAACAAAAGCAAGTAAGCGAGCAAATTTAATGGCATTTGATTATATCCTTCTCTACAGATTTTTTTCTCACTCTATGCTTTCCATCTATTACATAGCCAGCAGATGCAGACGACGATACTGTTTCCAACAAGGTAGCATAAAATGCACCTGTTTTTTTTTTAAAAAAAACCGAGACTTAATTCAGTTCTACTTTTTAGAAGAAAAAATTATCGTGTTATGAAGGTGATTGTGATTCTCTCCACGAAATACTTTATTTTTGTAGGGCGGGGAAGCCCCCAGTCGGGGTTCAGTTTATTAAAGTGTGCAATTATCAGTAACTGCCAATAACGTTAAAGATACATAGTGTACAGGATGAAGTGACTAAGACACGCCGATGTGCTTTAACTACGGACCAATCAAGAGTACCAGGGAGGACCATGCATATCTTGTCATAGCGATTTCCCACGAAGTGACGACCCACAACAGGACAGCAGCGAGGGACAACAAGCAGCCGGATTCGAACTGACAACCTCTTGGACAGAAGTTACCTGCCTTGAACGAGTCAACCAGGGCCTGTGCTCTCTCTATGAGATACAAGAATCACTGGAATCCAGTTATGAAGATAAATTTAAAGTCAGTTTATGATCGTTGCTTTATTTGTGGGCGTTTCGTCTGGTAAGTTTTTGATTGGTCGTTAACTGGTCGTTCAGTCGCATTACTCACTTCATCTTCAGTATGAATCAAAGCCAGTCGACGGGATTGATACAGCTGTTGAAAAGAAGCTTGTGGATTTAGTATCTCCCTCCGATATTTTAAACAGAATGTCAGCCAGTATTATGCAGCAATGGCAATCAGGATATGATTTAGATGAGAGACTCAAGGAATCATTAAGGTACTGTACCGGTACAGAAGAGATATTAATACAGAAATATCTGTTTCAACTATTAATTTTCACATTTTTTATTTTCATGGGACAACCTCTCCCTTTCTTTGACCGTCAACACAATGATGGTTGGGAATCCACTGAAACCTCTCTTCGATCTGGGAACATGGAACATTTTTAGGACTGTTGGTGACGTCGATGGTATTGATGTGCTGCCAAAAATGGTCGATGAGCTTGTGATGGATATTGAAAAGGTAAGGAAAAAGTGCACTCATATACAACAATCAGTCAAAAGTAATTGAATTTTTTCTATTTGAAAATACATGTAGGCATTAATGGAAGATGGCATCCTATCCTATATCAGGCAACTAACAAAATTGAAATCAGATTTTGTCAATGACTCTATTGATTCCATTATGATTCAAGTCATTGATATATATGAGTTTGTGTATGATTTAGCTTAAACAAAATGAAAAATCACCAAAGTACTTGTGTTAATGAACACCCTTTTTGATTTCTATTTAGCATCCGCCACATTAAAAAATGGGAGACAGGGGGACATCTAACTCCAATTAGATATTAGATAATACTATTGGCTGTAAAAATCCAAATTGTACAAAAAATTGAATTTTGTATATATATAGAAACAATTGGTAAGAAAGGAATACCAGGTATGAATTCACATTATGTTATATACCAGTTGAAGAAAATATTGTAAATATTACTGAATTTATAGCAAAATATTTATTATTAGAATATGTTCATCAAAAAATTGTATTTAGTATATAAAAGTGATAAAATTTATGATGGTGAGCATTATATTGTAAAGAAGCATATTAAAATTAACAAGTTGAAAATTAGAAATATTATATATGATCCTATATTTATTGCATATAAGCTAATTAAATTTAATCATTATAAGAATTTATTTAAAATAGTAGATCTGATTTTATTTATGAATATCATTAAAAAGATATTGAATGAAAAAGAATATATTGAAATTGATGAGCAAGATATTGAAGGATTTTTCAAAAATGATGATGAATTGTATATTGTAAATGGTAATGAATATAGGTTTCGAGAGCATTTAATAGAAATGTTATTAGAAAACTATTAATTTATACTAAGAAATAAATTTTAAGCTCAATTACTTTTTTGACAAAAATTGAATTTTTGTATTTGAAAAAAGAAATTGTTTCAAAGATTCAATCAAAATGGTTGCATTAAATGAATTCCTCCCAATCAACTATATCCAATTACGTAATAATCTTAACAAAGAATTAGATGTATTTATGGAAAATGAATTGGACTCTTACATTAATAAAAATATTGTAGAAAAATTAAAAATGAAATTACAAAATAAAATAAAGTCATTGTTTTCAACAGACTACTTTTTATACTTGAGCATGAATAATGATTTTTGTACCTATAAATTTAAAAAAGGAAAACGTGATGGTCAGTTGTGTGGTAGAAATATCAGAACAAATTTACCTGATGGTAAAAAGGATTACCTTTGCCGTCAACATAGTAAGCTTCATATTCCTAAAAATAAAAAACTTGTTGTTTATAAATCTAATAACACTGAAGATGAGAAAATTGAAAAAAAAGAAAACAAGAAAAAGAAAAAAACTAAACCTATTAAAATTATTACAGGAAACCCATTTTATTTATGTTTCAATTCAATCATTCCTTAAATATAATCAATATTTATAAATAATATGGTATTAATGATATATTACCCAGAGTATGCAATTTTTTAATATACCAAGATTATGATTATTGATATATTCCTTCAATAAATCCTTTTGATTAAATTTATCAATTAATAACCAACTGTTATCATCAGCACTATATCCAGCCCATTTTACTTCAAACAAATATGTACCATTTTAGTTTTATGCCTAATAATCTCTTCTATTTCATATGATGCTATTGCTCATTGTTTCCCTTTATTTCGCTTTCTTTTTTTACCACACTTATTAAATCTTGGAACATCATCATTATCACTATTACTCTGATTTGAATTATTATCAGATTCATTATCAACAATCATTTCTTCATTTGATATAGCCATATTAAGCAGGTCATTTTGCAATCTGATCATTTTATCCAGTTTATCTTTATTTTGTTTATTATTGCTGACCACTATATCAATTAGTTTATGCTCTACTAAAAAATCAAAATCATTACTGTGCCATAGTTTATAGTGTGGTAAAATAGGAATATTGAACATTTCTACAAATTTTGTAATATTTTCTAATAAACAAGCCACACAAAATTGCAGATTATAGTATTTTATGTTATCTATCTAACAACTGACTTGTTATTATTGAATCGGCAAAATTTATTCCCAATTTCTGAAAATTGATTCTCAACTTTTGTCCTAAAACTTCCAAATGTTTTATTAAAATGATCTTCAGTAATCATTAAGGGCTCATTTACATTTTTACGTATAGGGTATACAAAATTATCATGGCTAAAGTTATATCCTTTTTCATTAGCAAGCTCTGTAAATTGTGTGATAAGAAAAGTATATCCACCATCAACTGCCATTATGTCATTCTCATGCATATATTTAAATAATTTCATGTTTAAAAACATGCTACCATCTGAGCTATCAGAACAAAGTCACTTTTAAAAGTATAAATAATTATATCATTCATAGGGGACCGGCCATGGTTATGATGATCTTAATGCGATCTAGTAACCCTAGATGACTTATTAGCTAAGATATATCAGGATAGCCAAATTAATTTTTATTGAAATAATTCATGCAGGAATGTCTTGGCATGCATACATTTAAATTTTTAAAATTGAATTTTTTTTAATATAAAAATAATACCACAGAATATAAAGCAAAATATATTTGTTATATTTTTTATTTTTATTACTTCAACAATCAACATGAACCAACTCAACCTTCTTGCATTCTTAGCCATTATGGCTGAATTTGTTCCTATTTAGGAATTACATTGACACTCTTAATTGAAAGAGCAAAACACCTTGCTGAAAACCATCAGCATATTGAGTATGAACCTCTTGTCACACAACTGAGGTCAGAACTCGAAAAAGACCTTACACAGACTAAAGTAGATAAAAAAACTAAAGCTAATGCATGCAATAAAATAATTGGAAGAATTCGAGAATATGTGAGATTCCTCAAATCCTCAACTCCTCAATTTTCCGATGCAATAATGTTAGAGGGTAACACCTCTGGTGCATATTCCTCACAGGGCGGCAAAGAATTCCGATTCTAAAACACTAAAGGGCTGTTCACATATATTTGTAAGGACTTCCATTTAACAAAAGAACAAATCATGGAATGGTTTATAAAACATGAACGTATTGGTTATCGAATTGAAAAGGCAATTGCATGTGATGAAATTGCACCAGAAACCAACGAGAAACATGTATACATATGGATACAAATGGATGAGCGGTTCGACACAAAAACAGCACGAAAATTCTTTACTATTGATGGTGTTACTCCAAATATTGAACCAGGTGGTAATCCACAAAAGTCTATTAGCTATTGTATGAAAGGAAAAGATTATATTTATTATAATAATCCAAATTATGAAATTAAAACCAGAAAAATGCACCAACAGTTACTTGGATATCAATTAATTACTAAGCAGCTTAATATGCAGAAGGCTACCGAAATATATCCAGAATTGCTATGGAAATATAATACTGTAGAATCAAATTTAAATTCTTACTTTCATGATGCCGATATGGAAAATAACCCTGGAAATAAATTACATATGTGGTCTATGTTTGGTATTGAAACAATGTTTGGTGGTAAAAATAAGATACCACAATACTGGATTGTAGGTCCATCAAATGTAGGTAAGATATATAACATTGATGTATTAGAACAAGGTGGTCATCGAGCATATCTAATGAATAAAGAAAATGATTGGTCAGATTATAAGGATGATGATTATGATTTTATGTATAATGAAGAAACAGGTTCTGATTTCAAATTAACATTTTTAAACCAAATGTTAGAAGGAACACAGTTAAAACTTAATAGCAAATTCACAAAGTCAATAACTAAAAAGAAAAAATGAGAAGTTTTGTTGTCTGACAGATATGTCTTTAACTCCATCAATGAAAACTAGAACTTCAACTTTGGTAGCCAAGAAAATGATAGTCAAGTTATATTTTCATCACTTTTTATTTTTTATTTTTGCAAAAGGAGACCAGCTGGAAAAACTCAGTATTACTGTAATATATGAAAAATAGGCTCGAGATAGACCTGCTGAAGATGAACCTCTTAAAAAACGACAACATATTAAAAAAGTGGATCCAGATTTTACAGACTCTAATATTATCAGTGATAGTGGTGAATCGGTAAGTAATTCACAGGTAATTTTTGATGATGGTAAGGATCGTAAAAGGAAATGATCGTCTGATATTAATCTTCTCTTATTACATATAATCTTTTTTTATTTATAGAATGATCCAACTAGTGCATTAACTGCATCATCTTATTCTCCATCTGATTTGAAACATTCACCGTGTGGATTTACATGGCTATTTGATAATTGTGAACTGAAAAGAAACGATACACCACCAACACCATCACCAATCCTCAATTCGTCGATCCAACAACTTTTTGAAGAAGCTCAACAGCTGGTTAACGAAAATCACCTCTTCCCGTTCAACTTGACAAGTCGACTACAAGCCTCCGCAATATTTAAATCATCCTCGACCATTGGTACCATCCCCCGTTCACTCGTACACTATGAACTTTCCGAATCAATATATGCCAACATTCGTAGTTTGCAAAGATCAATTCAACAAGAGCAACTGTACTCACCACCCAAAGGCAGCACCAGTATTGAAGAGTATACACTCAATAAATCCTCACAAGCATTTACACATTCCATGGTCGTCCTTTGATTCAATCAATTCATTCTGAAATTCATTTAATTGCTACCTCTGTATCTTTATTTATGGGTCCATTCTTTTCTGCCCATGATTCAGTTCAATTAGATTAGGATGTAACATCTTGGATATATAAACAGCAAAACGAAGTGAATCCAAACAAATTACGACCTGACATTGCTCTAAATATCGAAGGCGAAAATGGTGTGATTGAAATTGGATGTGGTGAGGTGAAGAAAGACGATGCTGACTACTATCACAAAGAAGAAGCAAAAATTCGTGTCCTGGAGATTATGAAATGGCAATTACATTTACGATTAAAATTAGCCAAGAAAGAATACCAAGGTGTCACGTTTGGCTTTGTATTTATTGGTATGAACAGTGTGTGGTGTAATGCATGATTTTGATTTTGATTTTCATATTAAAATTTAATACCCTATTTTTATATGCAGGTACAAAAGTTACATTATTAGAGATGAAGTTGGCTTTGGAGCATGGGGCGTATATTTTTGAAGAATACCTATGTTTTACATTACCTACAACGTACAACACACACACTCACTTACAAACATCCATAGAACTCATGTTATCCTTCAAAGTATGTATATTTATCAATGTTACTGTTATTGTTGTTGGCTTTAGGTTTTGTGTATATTTGTGAACGGTTGTTTAACGAGTATCCTGCTTTTTTCTAGAATCGGATTTTGGATTCTTTGTTGAAAGCTGAGCATGAGAAAGATAATGATGATGTTTGGCGTCAACATCGAGACTTTGTTCGACCGACAGCAGCTGCATTTGAACCATTATATGATGAAGACTAGTCGATAATGTTTATTTGTTGTACATTATTATCTTATATTGTGTACCCTTTTTTTTTGATACATGATCTTAAACACACACACAACATATAAAATTTTCTTGCTCCTTTGTTACTATGTTCAAAATCGAGTTACTTTTATCTCGATTATCTTGTACTTTCGTCAAGGTACACCAACTCCAACACACTCATAACAGCACTGTTTGCTGTCCTTTCTCTTCTTTCCTATTGGGGACCGGCCATGGTTATGATGATTTTAATGCGATCTAGTAACCCTAGATGACTTATTAGCTAAGATATATCAGGATAGCCAAATTAATTTTTATTGAAATAATTCATGCATGAATGTCTTAGTATGCATATATTTAAATTTTTGAAAAAAATAAAAATTGAATTAATTTTTTAATATAAAAATAACACCACAGAATATAAAGCAAAATATATTTGTTATATTTTTTTAGCACTCCAACAAAACTACCCCAACGAAAACACAATATGGACCAAATGAACCTCCTCGAATTTATTCCTATTTTAGGAATAACATTGACGCTCTTAATAAAAAGAGCAAAGCATCTTGCTGAACATCATCAAGATGTTAGTGAAAAAACAATTGCTGACCAACTAAGGGTCGAACTCGAAAAGGACCTCAAAAAGGCTAACATAACAAAGGAAGTAAGGGACGAGAACCATACTGCAATAATGGGATGGATTAGGGCTTTTGCAAAATTCCTCAAATCCTCAAATCCTCAATTTTCCGATGCAATGTTAGAGGGTAACACCTCTGGTGCAGATTCCTTGCAGGGCGGCAAAGAATTCCGATTCCAAAACACTAAAGGGCTGTTCACATATATTTGTAAGGACTTCCATTTAACAAAAGAACAAATCATGGAATGGTTTATAAAACATGAACGTATTGGTTATCGAATTGAAAAGGCAATTGTATGTGATGAAATTGCACCAGAAACTGGTGAGAAACATGTTCATATATGGATACAAATGAATGAGCGGTTCGACACAAAAACAGCACATAAATTCTTTACTATCGATGGTGTTACTCAAAATATTAAACCAGGTGGTAATCCACAAAAGTCCATTAGCTCCTGTATGAAAGGAAAAGATTATATTTGCTATAATATGGATCCAAATTATGAAGTTAAGACCAGAAAAATGCACCGACAGTTACTTGGATATCAACTAATTACGAAGCAGCTTAATATGCAGAAGGCTACCGAAATATATCCAGAATTGCTATGGAAATATGATACTGTAGAATCAAATTTAAATTCTTACTTTCATGATGCCGATATGGAAAATAACCCTGGAAATAAATTACATATGTGGTCTATGTTTGGTATTGAAACAATGTTTGGTGGTAAAAATAAGATACCACAATACTGGATTGTAGGTCCATCAAATGTAGGTAAGATATATAACATTGATGTATTAGAACAAGGTGGCCATCGAGCCTATCTAATGAATAAAGAAAATGATTGGTCAGATTATAAGGATGATGATTATGATTTTATGTATAATGAAGAAACAGGTTCTGATTTCAAATTAACATTTTTAAACCAAATGTTAGAAGGAACACGGTTAAAACTTAATGGCAAATTCACAAAGTCAATAACTAAAAAGAAAAATATGCTAATAATACTGAATAGTAACTATATGCCGCACATGTTATACAAAAACAAATCAGTATATGAGTTAGAGCCAACGCTCAATCGTTTATATATTATCTATGTTGATAAGAACCGTAAAGGTCATATAATATGGAATCCATACACAAAGAAGGTGAAGGATTATGAAAATAAATTCATGTATTATGAAAACATGGATATGTATGAGGACTTATACAAAGGTGAATTCGAAAACGAATACCAAGATCAGCATACATTTATCCGTTATGCGCATAATAGTGGTCAGGATGATATTGAGAAATATACACCGATGGATAAAACAGTAGAGGAACTACAAGAATTAGCTGACACAGAAGAATATATGAAGGAACAAGAAGAAAAACATAATAGTAATAATACACAGAACAATAAACAGCATAAACCGCCTCAACAAAATAATAGAGGATGGTCAACTGTAAAGGTACCATCATCAGTAGATTGTAGGCATTGGGAAGATGTGTTTAATGATATAAAATGTGATGATGTTGTAAATGATACTACTGATTGGGAAAACCCACCAGAAGATATAGAGAAACATAAATACATAGATGTAAGTACATCTGAATCAGAGAAAAGCAGTGACTGCAACATACCAAGTAATATACCAAAACGTAAAAAGAAAAAAAGACACATTAAAAATAAATGGAGAAATAAGCAAATAGTAGAAGAAATACAGCCAAAAGAATATTTTAAAAAGCATAAGGATATAAAACAGGCTATAATAGATGATATAGATATAACAAAAGAAACTGACGTCAAAAATAAATCAACAGATACTAATATAAGTACAAGTATAACTAATGAATGCATAAAACATAAATATAATTGGGCAAGTAAACGAAAAGTTGATACAGTCAGTTTCAATATGAATTTTTTTAATAAGCAAATAAGTAAGAAATTAATTTAGAGCTGGATACCATGTGTGGCCATATATTCATGTAGCATTTCCCAGGAATTAAACTTATCAACTGTTAACCAACTATTATTCTTTACACTATATCCAACCCACTTAACCTCAAATATGTACTTATTATCAGTATACACATGTCCTACAATCTTCTCAATTTCATATGAATTACTATGTTCTATATTTCTCTGTTCTCTTTGATTTTTTCTCTTGCGTTTAGATGTATTATTTTCAGTTTCGTCTTCACTATCTATAGCCATATCTATTGATTGGTTAATGTTAAGCTGTAGAAATTTCTGCTGCATGTCAACTATTTCATTATATTCAGTATTTACTTTTTGCTCATTTGAAAATACTAAGTCAAGTTTGTTTTTCTTACTTGGGAATTCAAAATCTTTTCTATACCATAATTTATGATGTGGTTTTACCTCTATATTATACTTATTTACAAATCGCCATATATTAGTAAGAATACAAGCAACACGAAACTGAATATTATAATATCTTAAATCAGTTATTTGCAATGCTGCACGATTATTATTAAATCGTTCAAATTTAGAGCCTAACATAGAGAACTGTGCTTCTATTGCTGAACGAAATGATCCAAACTTGTTATTAAAGTATGTCTCATTAATTGTTAACTTTTGTCCTGGTTCTTTTCTTATGGGATGTAAAAAATTACGGTCATAAAAACTATATCCAGCATCTGTCGCATTATCTTTAAACTTTTGTATAAATAAGTTATATCCACCATCCATTCCTAAACAATCTGCCTCACTTATTTTTTTATATAGTTTCATATTAATAAACATAGTACCATCATTTCTGATAGCACATTTTTCAGATACTGAAACATGTGTAATTATTTCATTCATATCCTGTATAACTTGTGTACGTACAGCTGGCCCTTTTAATTTATATGAATATAATTGTGAATGTGACTCATTTGGTTTATAATACTTTATTTTACTATCATGTCCATCAATAAATAGTGTAACATTCTTAAAACCATCTGGATTGTTTATTATTGCTAATAGAATGCGAATACGTGGTGATGAGAACATACTATCTAGATCTTGTTTTACCTTTTAATTCAATTCATTACTGTATAGTTAGTAATCTAGAACCGCTTATATAAATCATAAAATGTTGCATATTGCATATCAGTATGCATATCCTTTCCTGATACACCTGATACCATATGATATAATAATGCAAGTCCTTTTTCAATCTTGCGGTATGGCCCTAGATATTCAATATTTCCATATAAAACTGTAAGAAAATAAAATACAGGTATAAATCCAAATCTATTAAGTAATACATCCTTTATATCATTTATTGTATTATCCTTCATATCTTTAATAGCTGTTCTATGATTAAATCTATGTTGCATTTCAGGCCAAGATTTATCAAGAAAAGTCCATTTATTATCAATTAAATTTTTAATTTCAATATCGAGTTGTTCAGTGTGTTGTATTGTGTTCATTTTTATTTATTATTATGTACTTTAAACAATCGCTCTTTTTTTTTCTCGTGGGAGGCTACCAATATTAGTAAAAAAATTCAATTTTTATTATTTTTATTGTAAATCAATAATTAATTCGTCCACTAATGGTTATACCAATCATAGCAATTTTATTATCTATATTACAGCTAGTAGATTATAATTAGTTAGACAACTAATAGCAGGACGCCATATCACTAACAAATTGGGTACGTATTCCATTCTTCTTAAATTTATAAGAATACATTCTTTAAAAGTGGCCAATTTCAGTATCTACATAGTTAATTCTTGAATCATAGCCATCCAATACAAGTGTTACATGTTTAAATAAGTCGGGATTATGCTTTCTAGCAGATAGAATACGTAATTTGATAGATGAAAACATGTTATTCATTGAATCATTTACTATTTTGTTGATTCATTTGTAGTTGTCCTCATCCATCTTAAACTTTTTATAAAATGTATGAAATATGCTATGTGGTAAGTAATTTTCAAATTGTTCACTACATACTCCAGAGACTGAATGATATAATAAAAACAATCCTTTTTCAATTTCAAAGTAAGGTCCGGGATATTCCTTGTTTGTATATAAAACTACTAGAAAATAAAATACAGCAACATAACCTAATTTACATAACAATTCATCCTTACTTTTATCTATGAATTTAATATGTCCCAAATCAGTTCTATGTTTATATTTATTATATACAGTAGGCCAATTCCATTCTAGGAATTGCCAATAATTTGCAATAATTGAGTTTACTTCATTTGTAATTAGTGGTGTATAGTTTGTTGTATCCATTGGGTCGTTCTTTATTTATATTTTGGATTTTCAATTTTTATAATCACTGAATGCATGATTTTGGCTACATAATGTCATAAAATTGATAAAATATCAAAATAGATGATATAATTTAATATGGCAGCAAGCAATTTATTAGATTTACAAAAAACTATTGTAAATTTATAGCCAATTTGGTACTGCACATCCCACACAGTTAAATACAACAAACCTACAGAAATGTATTTTTTGCAACTTTTCTATTAAGTCATCAGCATTTTACTCAGAGACGCTGATCTTATGCCGACAATGTAAGCTCTTAAAAGTATAAATAGAATATCAGTATTACAAATTCTTTGGTTGATGATTTTTACGCATTTAGTGGTGAAGAACAAGCAATGCAACGAGAGCGGCTCGTCAATTACATGGCAAATTTTTGGGTGATCGTCATAAAGTCAATGTTTACGGGCGAAAGGTTGATTTACTACTTTGCGTTTCTGATATGGAGCTCTGCGCGAACGAGTGGAAAGCATCGGCTTCTGACAATACCCTGGTGAGACAGCAATCCAAAAACGCTCGAGTAAATAAATGTCTGCTCGATAATATGACGAAGGTTCTCTCTGATGGTGGACTCAATGCTGATGAATGCAGTTTACTTAGCATGGATTGGACTGGTAAGCTGAAGATGACCATGAATGTATGAGAATAATCAGTAATCATTTCGAAACGTTTCTAAAATAGAACTTAATGGATACATGTTCATCATCAGGAAGATTAATGGCGTAACAGTTGCTAATTCCTATTCATTTCAAAGAGTTGCGATCTTTTAAACAAACACTGGCATGTCTTTTATACTGGAAGGTCAGTACAATGATACATGTAATACTCTTCAAAATTAAATTAACAATGATTTCTGTGTTCTGTTTTTACCAATGATAGAATCACTACTTAAATTTAGCCGAAGAGTTGGAAAATGCAATGTTGATCCAAAAACGGAAGTTAGCTTTCAACAATGTTGTAGAAAGTTTGTCAATTCCTGTCCCTGATCGTAGTCCATCCCCAACTGTCTTCCTTTCTCCAAAAAGAGACTGATCTCCAGGAGAGAGCATTTTTCCTTCTAACCTTGTCTGTTGTCCTTCCATTGAATAAAACCGTCTCTGTTCTGATCTGTTTATTTTCATATTTCAACTTGTTTTTAAAAAAATATACTTGACCACTCATTTCCATAATCCCATCTTTGAGCCGTCTTGAGCTGTCTTGGGCCGTCTTGGGCCGTCTGCGCTGTCTTGAACCGTCTGCGCTGTCTTGGGCCGTCTGCTATCTTGGGCCGTCTGCGCTGTCTTAGGCCGTCTGCTGTCTTGGGCCGTCTGCGCTGTCTTTCCCCTTGCGACTGTCTTAATTGAGCCTAACACTTGCCGAATGCATTGCATTCACCAATGTTGTAAAATTCACAGCAAAAAAATCGTGTGCTGTTATCTGATTGTTGCTTATCTAATTCTTATTGCTGCATTTTTAGCTTTTTTGAATGAAGTCGTTTATGACCATTAACTACTTAGACTCCTTATTTCGACACTTATCTCCCAGTACTAGTAAGAATGCGAAACGAAGCCTTTGAAATGACTTTTCTCCACACACTTGCAGGCTCATGTGATAAAGTGTCTTCATGCAAAAGTCTATGGCGCTTAACTTTACTCTTTGCTACTGTCCAGAATTGCTCTACTGGGTTAAGCTCAGGCAAATACGCACGAAGATAAGACACATTCGTATCCTCGGTATTCTATGTACTTCTTTATGTTTTCCATAGCTGTATAATGGCCAAAAGAGAAAAGGGGTAGTATCGGTTTTGAATTTTTGGTTGTCCTCACAAACTAGGCAGCGGTCAAAATATTCGAGTGGTCTATATAGCCAACGTGATCGCGTGGTTAATGTTAGTAATTGCCATCGCCAATCGATCATCTATATCTTTCATCTGCTTGTGTTTATTTCCTGAGACTGGCTGTTCCCTGTATCCTGATGCTGTTGCTGCTGCTGGATGTTAACGCGTATGAAGCCGAACTTGACCTTTGAGAAAAATTCCTCGATTGGATTAAGAAAAGGGGAATAACCCGGCAACAGGACAAGGCGATATCCACGGTCAGCCACCTTGTTGCGGATATATTCTGCCGTATGGGTTGCTGCATTGTTCGAGTCCATCCATTACCATGGTCAAAAAGGCATAAAAGTTGTGGGTTCTTGTTCCGCCTCCTTTTCCTCCTTTGTTGATCTTGGAACATATCTTGACAGCACCAGTGTAGCTAATGGCTGCGAGCATAGAGCGCGATCGGCGTACCTCTGTAGAACGATAACATGTGCTACTTCCCCTACAGGTGGCCATGCATAGTTTCATCGCATATTTGCCATGAAAGATGCCTCATCAACAAAAACACTGTTGAGTCTATAGTCGACGATGCCGGTTTGGATATGATCACGACCAAATGCGGCATGCCTATCCTTTGTTTCCTCATCTGTGCGGCGTTCTGAATAGATATGCGCTCGTTTGATCGTGATACGGAGCTTGTGTAGAGATGACGGTAAATTGTTGAGACAGCTAATAGCTGCCCAAACTTCTTGTAGTATAATTCCTGTAGCTTCTCTAGGGTTGCAGTGTTGATTGTTTCGACGGTCTTTACAAGGAAATTGCTTCCAGCTTCTGTAATCTTTGATGGTCGTGTCTTTTTATGTGTGATAGGCTCGGCGTTACCATCTCGTGCTTGAAGCCGATAATCTTGATCTCTGATGGTGCTCGCTAATAGTCCTAACATTTTGGATGCCTTCTTGTTGGTCGCTCCACACAAGTTTAAGAAAAAAGCCCGGTCTTTAATATCTGACGAGCGCGGCACATTTTTGCCCCGTGCAATTTTGAATGCTTTAGCTTGTTTGCGGCTACCTGTGGCAAACTGTAAAAAACTGATATTATCTTCAGCAGTATCCATGGGAGTGACTATCGTATCGATCGGACGCAATTGATGCTCATCATCATCAATTTCATGGCCGTTATCACAATTGCTACTGCTGTCCTCATCAGTATCACCGCTAATGCCATCATTCTCCTGTATAAGCCGGGTAGGGTCGCTAGGAAAGCTGACAATTTCGTAACTGCCCAGCTCCTCAGAGCGGCCAAAAGTTACTTCTTCCTCCATCTCAATACCCTCGTTTAGTATCGAGGTCGTGCTACCTGTAGCTAGGTAACGAACTGATTAGAGAGATTGTTAGCTATGTACGTATATTGAAAAAAGAATGAGGTATACCAGGAGTTTCGGTGCTAAGTTATTACTCAACTGCATCTGCGTCATAGCTTTTTTGAAGCAGCCGAAGTGACCGTCTAGTGCTCACTATTGGCTGTGGTTGTCGAGAGCGTTTTGTTATTGCTCTTGGGGTGAAAGGGACGTTGGTTTTCTTTTGATGCTGGCGTGCTTCATAATATAGAATACAAAATTCTTTTAGAGGAGGCGAAAAAAGAGGGAGCTTAACGTTTATGTTTATTGAAGTATCTTTGTATCCATAAAGTGTCGTTTGTAACACAAACCATCTCAATCTTAAAAGTAAAAACATCGAACTGTAAACAAATAAAGACTCTCGGTAAGTACTTTGGAACAATTAGCTCTACTTTATTATAATGTGGTTTATGGGAGACATTC
Source organism: Zychaea mexicana (assembly GCF_025766255.1). Classification (NCBI taxonomy): domain Eukaryota; kingdom Fungi; phylum Mucoromycota; class Mucoromycetes; order Mucorales; family Lichtheimiaceae; genus Zychaea; species Zychaea mexicana. The sequence continues at coordinate 415,362 of NW_026516676.1, forward strand.
TGGTTCTGGTGTTATGCTCATCAACTATGGCATCGATATGAGTACATTGACACAAACGTTTCTTTTCATATTAAAAGTTGTACCTGGTTTATTAAGTTGCTTTTTGCTAGTTGTCTTTAAGCTAAGACGCTTCAGTTTCGCGGTTAGGATGCTGATTTCATACTAATCAGGCACCCATTTTTGCTGCGAGAGCTTGGCATCATCCGTAAACGAGCGTAGAACGAGCGTAGGTCAGCAAGCGATTCTTTAAGCTCTTACGGCGACGGCTCCGGTACTTTTTCTGACGCGCTTTTCCTGGAAGCTGAAGTTTTTTTTTGACTTTGTCGATCTTGTTTCGGTTTATTCTTTCCACAGGATATACAAACGGGGTAAAAGGAAGCCCGTTCAGAAAATGAAATAAGTACTGGAAACGGGTACCGACAGATCCTTGTAATACATAAGCATTCGGATAAACACGAACGCATCCGATTCTGGCGTCAAAAGGCGTGGACTTATTAATAAACTCGGTTGCTTTTCAATTACGATTGCGAGATGACGAATGTGAACACTGCTATTTCTCTTGTACGAACTTTGTTTTTCTTCAGTGCGAATAATTGGTTAGCTCCACTGCGAATTACTGCTTGCCCCAAGCGAAAAGTAAGCACTTCCATTAACGGACATTTGCACGCCCGACAACGAAAAATATACTTGCTCAGTAACGAACATTTACTTGCCCACTGCGAAAAAAAATTATTCCCACTTGCGAAGTTCTGGTAACCCAGGTCGAACAAGCTGTTGCCCAGATACCACCATACGAAAAACCTGCCACCCGTATACACGAAGAAATAGAAGGCCGACAGCGGTATCGAATGCAAAATCCTGTAGTTCAGGGTCAGTAACAGGACACTATATCAGCTTCTTAAAATTGACTCTAGATGAAATGGACAAGCATCCGCAAATGAAAGGCGATTATACAGTTATAAACAGTGCACCCATTAACATGCATGAAAACATAAAGAAGTACATAGAATACCGAGGATACGAATGTGTCTTATCTTCGTGCGTATTTGCCTGAGCTTAACCCAGTAGAGCAATTCTGGACAGTAGCAAAGAGTAAAGTTAAGCGCCATAGATTCTTGCATGAAGACACTTTATCACAGAAGCCTGCAAGTGTGTGGAGAAAAGTCATTTCAAAGGCTTCGTTTCGCATTCTTACTAGTACTGGGAGATAAGTGTCGAAATAAGGAGTCTAAGTAGTTTAATGGTCATAAACGACTTCATTCAAAAAGCTAAAAATACAGCAATAAGAATTAGATAAGCAAACAATCAGATAACAGCACACAATTTTTTTGCTGTGAATTTTACAACATTGGTGAATGCAATGCATTCGGCAAGTGTTTAGGCTCAATTAAGGCAGTCGCAAGGGGAAAGACAGCGCAGACGGCCCAAGAGGACCCAAGACGCAACTCCCGCCCCTTACCCCAATTTTTTTCAAAGCCAGCAGAGGACCCAAGAGGACCCAAGAGGACCCAAGAGGGCCCAAGAGGACCCAAGAGGACCCAAGAGGACCCAAGAGGGCCCAAGAGGGCCCAAGACGGCTCAAGACAGCGCAGACGGCCCAAGACGGCCCAGGATGGGGGATTATTATTAACTTTCAGGCGCGCTGTAAAAGCGTCGAGTTTTATTTCAGGATACGTCATATTGAGCGGTAGAAAGAAGGGATCAGATTGCTGCAAAATGACAATATGCTATTTTGAAGTCTTTACACCTTAAAATATCATATCAAAGTGTGCTACTTATCATTGTTACTTTGTTGTGTGACTTTTTTGTATACACAACTATCATCTTGACGATACACCTTAAATTTTCAAAAAAGCCCGCTTCTTTACTCTTTTTTTTTTGTGTACCTCGAAATGGGCCTTTACTCATGGTTCTTCCCTTCGTCAACAACTCCAGAGCTCGATGAGATTCCAAAGAAGACCGCATGCTACCACATTGTAATTCCCGGCATGAATTTTTTGAACGAAACCCTGCCTTTCTTTATATTGATCATTGAGGTTTTTTAAAAATAGGAAGGATTCCTGACCTGTCATTACTTTCAACTTGCAACCGAAGTTGCCGATCGCCTTACTGCGAAACATCCTCACGTGAAAACCGACGTCAGTGCATATATCAAACAACAATGGTACGATCGATCCAAGGAATTGCAAGAGGTAAAATAACGAGACGCACCTGTATTTTTTGCCTGGGCTCAGCAACCCCACTTTCCATATCATCTATTACATATCTGCATATAGCAAGATAGATAAGAGAGATGATCAAGCTAAAAAAAATAATCCCTCGATTGAAAACTAGGAGTTCGGCAATAATCACAGAACATCACCGTTTATCTACGAAGGCTGCGTTGCTGGACAACAGAAGTTTGTAGGAGGTTATAGCGAATTTGCAAAGGCTGTCAAGGACAGCTACAAGATGAACATCCCGCTGGATTAAAAGGACAATGGATGGAGGAGTACGAAACCAAACCTGTATGCAGTATCGAAAATCGGGGAGCGACTCCATAGAGGACAGGAGACCGAGAAGAGAAAATGTAGATAGACTCGCTATATGCAAACTGTACTTTAACAAATATTACTTTTATACAATTGCCAGTAATGTGGCACTGCTCTGCAACCCCGTGAGAGAGTTGTTGCCATCCGGTGACCCTCACATCTTTCATCATAATGGCTGTTTTTGGCGGGTGTTAAGCAACAGACATGGATAGGTGGTCAAATTCCTGCAACAGCAAAACCAATTTTTCCCACGAGGGACTCCTGCTAATTCGACTGCAATTTCCCTTCTTCTTATTTTTAACTCTCTTTCGTTTAGTTTACTATTATCATCATGACATTATCATTTGTGGCCACGACGAGGGCAATGACGACAATGAGTCATCGTCCGCTTCACAATAGGATCACTACTTGTATTCTTCCTCAGAAGATTCCTACGACTACTAGCTCCCTGATCAAGCAACAAAGAACAATATCCTCGAAAAATGGTTATGTATGGCGATCGAGCGAAAAACCATGGGGACAAGGCTATCGCAGTATTGGCATCCGTCGCGAAGACAAAAGTCGCTGGGAACGCCGAGCTCCATTGACCCCAGATGCCGTGAATGCCTTGGTCCAAGAAACGGGTGCTCGCGTGTACATCCAACCAAGCACCAAGCGAATCTTTCCAGACTCGGCATATACAAAGGCAGGTGCCATCGTCTCAGAGGACTTGTCGGCTGCAGATATCATTCTTGGTATCAAAGAAGTGCCTCCATCCAAATTGATGCCGGACAAAACGTATGTCTTCTTCTCACATACGCACAAGGGTGCTCCAAAGAATATGCCGATGCTTAAAGATATTCTAGACAAAGTAATAAATATAAAATCTGAATACGAGGAATCATGATAAATGAAAAGATAGCTAAAAAGTGTCAATATTACTGCTACATATCTATCAATAGAGAATTCGCCTTATCGATTATGAGTTGATGAAGGATCCCGCTACTCATACGCGCTTGGTGGCGTTTGGCAAATTCGCAGGAAATTCCGGTATGGTTGATGGGCTGCACGGCATGGCTCACCGGTTCCTAGGACTTGGTTATAACACGCCGTTCATGGTAAAGGATATTTCAGATTTACTCGAAAAATCGGTAAAAAGAGAGACTCATACTGTGATTGTTATATTCGTTGCTTATCTATGCTAGTACCTCTCCATGGCCCACACGTATCGAGGTCTCCCATCAGCGAAGCTGGCTACACGTAACATGGGTAACATTATCGAGAACGAAGGAACGCCTAAAGACTTTGGCCCGTTAGTTTTCGCATTCACAGGCTCAGGAAACGTGACCCAGGTATCTAGGCGAAATATAATACTAGAAAAATCTGAAACGAACAACTTTGTTATCGGATATACTGATTCAAGCATTCAATCAATATACACTTCAGGGCGCGTTGGAAATCTTCAAAGAGCTACCCCATGAATTTGTACCTGCAGCAGATTTGGCAAAGCTAGTCAACGATAAGAGTAAGTAGTGAGAATGAATTCACACAACCTTGTAAAAATTCACACGAGATTTCACACGAATTTTCTGAAATTCGTTACCATACTTATTTTCTCTCTGATAGATCCAAGATTAAACAAGGTTTATGGCACACACCTTAAAGTCGGGGACTATACACAACGAAAAAGAGATGGGGTTTTCTCGTATCAAGAGTATCTAGAGCACCCGGAACGATACCATTCGGCCTTTGCTGATAATGTAAGTGGCGGTTTACACTAAACAGTACTGTATATAATCTCTTCTATATATCAAGAAATACCTGGTCTAATCGTGCGTATGTGTATATAACCCATAGATTGCTCCTTATGTAAACTCGGTCATCACCGGTGCTTACTGGGATGAGCGATATCCACGAATGATGACTAATGCACAGCTTCGAGAACTCCAGCTGAGGCAAAAGCAAGGTCTTGTCAACAAAGGACGCATGATGAGTTTGATCGATATCGTTTGTGACACAAGGGTAAAAAGTCAAAGTTCGTGTATGATTAGATCTGTGTTTGCATGTGTGTAACACGGATATGTTCGTGTATGATATCTACAGGGAGCATTTGAATGCTTATCGCACTCGACCAATATTGAAGATGGCTTTTACTACTATGATGCCATCAATGGCGCTGAGCATAAAGAGTACGTATGCTGGTCTTATCGGAGATTGAGATCTGTTTATGCATGAAAGAAATTAGCACGAGACTAACAATGGGGTGTATATACTACACTCATTCGTACGCTGCCCTAATTTTTATGCAGTGTGGAAAAGGACGGAATACAAATTATGGGGATTGATATTCTACCTGCGGAATTGGCCAGCGATAGTAGCAAGCACTTCAGTAGCGTCTTGTATCCTCATATCAAGGACTTGGTAATACGAGTATACTTTCAACTGTCTGTGCAATTATGTTCACTAATGTACACAACGTATATGATACCATGTATAGATTCATCCAAAAGCAGAGTCTCTGATAAACTTGCCACCCATGCTCGCACACGCTACCATTGCTGATAACGGGCAACTCGTCGGAGCCCATTCATCCCTCGAATCCTTGCTCCCACAGACAAATTCAGGTCATGGAGGCAGCAGTAGCAAGCGCACTGTGCTGCTGCTAGGCTCAGGAATGGTCGCTGGTCCACTTGTGCAGCGTCTAACTCAGCGATCGGACGTACGAGTTGTTGTCGGTAAGTTCTTTTGCTCCTTGTTTCTAGAGAACAGTGCTACCATGGCCACAGTAACGCATGAAAAAAAGTGAGAATGAGTCATTATTATAAAATATGTCGTGGTACTCATGATGATGATTTGGATATAATAGCAAGTAATGCAACCTCTGAAGCACAAGCACTAGTTGCAAATTGCAGCAATCCGAATCAAGCAGAATCTGTTCCGTTGGACATTGCAGATAAGCCTGGCCTTGCCCGACTTGTTTCTAATGCTGATGTTGTCGTGAGGTAAACAAAAAAAGAAGAACTTGATTTGAAGATTATGCAAGGGTTCCGCATCTTTTATCGATAACCGTACTAATCTTGACAAAAAGTTTGGTGCCTGCATTCTTGCATGCTCAAGTCGCACAAGTATGCATTGATCAAGGAAAGCATATGGTCACTGCAAGCTATGTCTCCGAGGAAATGGAAAGATTGGATGGGGCGTAAGTATCCGGGCGTCGTTGTGACTGGGCTAAGCATTGGAAACTGGCAATGATAACTTAAAACTCGTTTATTAGTGCTAAAAAAGCGGGCGTATTGATTATGAATGAAGTTGGTTTGGATCCAGGAATTGACCACATGTCAGCGATGAAGATAATCGACGAGGCCAAATCGAGTGGGAAAAAGGTTATTGTTTGCCCAAAGTTGCTCAAAATGACAAGAAGAAAAGAATGTGACCTCATACATTTTTCTTTTGGAAGTCTCACAATATTCTACATGTGGATTAGGTCCGATCTTTTATTTCATGGTGCGGCGGACTGCCGGCTCCGGAGGCGTCAAATGTACCGTTGGGATACAAGTTTAGCTGGTCGCCCAGAGGTGTGCTGACAGCAAGTGGTAACGATGCTACGTATTGGTCAGGTGGAAAGGTAATAATGGAACGTTACCTGGGTAGCTAACTTTGTATGCTTTGCGATGACAACAACACTCGCATCGGTTAGCAAAATTAAAATGGCTTAATAATTACCTTCCTATAGAAACGCACTGTCTCAGGAGATGTTCTACTAAAGCATCATTTCCCCACGATCCGCACACCGTTCCAAGGCTTTGTATTCGAAGGTTTAGCCAATCGAGATTCGCTCAAGTATACAGACATTTATTGTCTTGGTAATCTGAGTGAAATGGATACCATGTTCCGCGGTACACTTCGATACCAGGTACTGCTTTGTTTCATGACTCTCTTCTATTTCCGGGAAAAGATCATTGTTATTATACTCTAAGACCCGCTCATTGACGATCAATGATTTGTAATTTAGGGCTACTCTGATTTGCTATATGGACTAAGAAAGCTGGGTTTTTTAAATCTCGCTGATACATTGCCAGATAGCTTTGCAAACTGGGTAAGGGATTACATATCTGAATTTGGACGTTTGTTTTCTAACGTTTGCTTTTCTCCGTTTAAAGCATCAATATGTCAATCATGTAATTACCGGAAGTATTTCTGGTGAATGGAAGACTGCCATTCATGCAAAGCTTGAAAGCGAGACAATGGTGCCTCAAGTAGCCGACGCATTGCAGTATCTTTTGGGGGCTGGCGAAGAACGTGGCGTTCCACCCCGCCAATTGCCCAGTGCATTAGACGCTTTTTCGACGTTACTTGCTGGTCGTTTGCGTTATTTGCCTGGAGAGCGAGACATGGTTGCCATGCATCATGAGTTCGGTATTGAAGACCAGCGTACAGGCAAAAAGGTAATTATAGTTTATTATTGATGAGTTCTAACGAGTGGCCCCTCCTCGATGATGATGATCATTTCTTTGTACTGTATATCATATGTGTAATTATATGGAAAACTACTCCTTGTTCTCATTTCTCACCATTTCTTCCTTTTTGCCGCCGCATAACCCCACCGCATAATCTCCATATATAGGAAAAAGCAACATCAACTTTGATCCATTATGGCAGTAGCGGTAGTGACGGTGACACAGCCATGGCAACCACGGTTGGTTTACCTGCTGCAATGGCTACAGAGCTTGTTCTAGACAACAAGATTCAGCAAAGGGGCATTCTGCGGCCTACTACACCAGATGTCTATCTGCCAATTCTTGAGCAGCTGCATGATCAAGGCATTAAGTTTGTCGAACGCAGTCAAGAAGTACTTCAACTAGAAGGATCACAAAAACGTGCATTGATTCCCACAGGAAGCGGTGTTTGGGACGCATAGAGCGTGTACTATCTCTGATGTTTTCTGTCACAATTTATCAACGAATTATATACGTATTGCAGAAGTAGATTTCTTTTATGATGATAAATAGAGCATGTCATCATTGATCGCAGTATATAGCTAGATACACTCCTTTTTCTTCTGTATCTGTGATGGACGTTTTTGTCAAAATTGAAAAAGACAATACATATCAGCTTGTTCATAGTACTGCATTGATGTCAGTTCTAACGACGGTGTTAGCGATAAATAGCAGCGATATTGGCTGCGACAGCAGACACTGCAACAGCATAACTGTTATGTAAACAGTATATTAGAAAAAATAAAGAGACGCTACTTTATGATTGTTTCACTATCTGCAGCCGTTTCTTTGTTTACATTGTTGCTTTTCTTTTCGTAAAGAGTTGCCGCGCCCACCAAAAACAATGAATCTTGATTCCTTAAAATCGCTACAACGACATTAAATAGCAATGACAGACACATACAGCAACACGAGCATGTTCATCCCACTATTGTCACTGCTTTACGCTGCTCTTATTCTCGTTGGTCTCAGTAGCCTTGTCGTTGTTGAAGCTATGATGACCCCAGAAGATAGCGTGTCAAGCCAATGGACCGACTACCCATTCTTTGTGGTCTTTCTCAGCCCGATGCTATGTGGCGGCGTCTTATTATCCACCAACCCTGCATGGGTACTTACAGCTGGTCACTGCGTAAAGGGCACATCATCAAAAGACACCGCTGCTGTTCAAGTTAAGGTTCTCGATTCCGCCTCTACATCATCATCGTCATGGAAGGAACAAGGACAAACAAGAGAAATAATTCGCCTTATTAAGCATCCATCTAAAGACATTGCGGTCGCTCAACTGACAAGTTCGCCACCTATACGATACGCCTCTCCAATACCAATCTATTCATTATTATCATCACAAGTGAATCAAGAAGAGACCAGCAGCAATGATGACGGTGACACCATCGTCATTGGGAAAAACGGTATCTTCGTAGGCGTCGGCTATCAAAGCATTGAATTACCGGCAGGACAAGACGCACCTAGATCTGCAAAGACATTGCAACAAACCAATTGTACAATATCAAGTACAGGGACCTCCTCGCCGTCATCGTCAACATCAACAGCAACAGCACAGCCTAATTCAATTTTTGCAACGTCATATGCACGCTTATGTCATGGTGACTCTGGTAAGTTTTTGAACAAAGAATAAAACTCTTTCGAAATGCATAATTTGAACAGTTAAAGCTTACGTAGAAAAGCACCGTACGTACGTATAAATGTGCCATTGATGTAACTCTCCCATATATTAGGTGGACCACTTTTAATCCAAAGACCATCCGCACGAGCCAATCAACAGAAACAACTTACAGAAGGAGAATCAAACGAAAGGCGACTGGTGCTTCTTGGAGTGCTCAGTCGAATCTACAACGTCAATGACCTTGATCCAGAAAAGCCGACATGTCCAGTGCAAAACGATCGAGAAGTAGATGTCTATAATGCGTTTGTTTATGCTGGTGCACATTTGGATTGGATATCAGAGTCTACAGGACTATCCCAAGACAGTTTGCTCAATGGACAAGATCATACGATGCCTTTGCTTTCCAGTGGCGGTGCCGGTGGATATAGTGTAATTCTCACCAGAAGATCTGGCCCGAATGGTTCCACTAGCTTACTTTTATTGTCAATCATGACGATGCTAACGTTTCTGTTATCTCTAATATGATGATGATAATAAATTAAACTTTTTAAAGCAATGAAACGCTCGAGCCATTCTTTGGTGTTGTACACATGAATCGGTAACTAAAGAATATCAATTGTTCGAACCTTGTAATTGCATTATGCAGCTATAATCTAGGGCTGATATTCCGTAACTTTACTTTGAATCGCTAATTATCTTTTTTTATTTTCTATTATCCAATTATTCACTGAGCCGCGAAGGTAAGAAATAAAAACAAATTAGGGGCGATGTTTGGAACGCTGTACGAGTATAGGTTAGTTCCCTTATACTGACAAGCCTGAAAAAGAAACACTAGATGCAACACATGCACAACACAAAGATAACCACCATCTGTAATCGCTTTCGCTTTCACTTTCACTTTGTGTGTGCGTGTGTGTTTCTTCTATCTCTGCTCACACAAATTACACAGATATCATGATGACATCTGTATACGGATTTAAGCTATGGTCATCCACCCACCAGCAGGGTCCCATCAAAAGGCCCTGGGTCCAGCCTTCTTGTCTTGTCTTGTCTTGGGGGAGGGTGTGTGTGTGTGTGTGTGTGTGCTTGTAGTGAATGGGGGGCTACACTTGCAAAATGCGGGATGAAAACAGCAACAGCAACAGCACCGTTATAAGAGAACAAACCTCCTTAAACTTTTTTTTTGCCAGGAAGGATAGATGCATTCCGTCCGTCATCTGTGCATCTTGTTATATCCTACCGTCCTTCTTTTTATGGGGCCTCCCCGCGCGGCATGGTGATTGGATGGTGTACGGCTCTATTCTTGGGGGATAAGGGATGTCGTTGGGGTATTTGTTAATCCGTTCTCTTACACACACTATCTCTCTCTCTCATACAAAGCACTGAAACAGATAGTAGCCCGTTTCTATTAGTGAACACAGAGTGGACCAGCATATGTATTAGAAAATGCTTGGCTGTTGCAAAACGTGACACTATGCGCTGGACATGTGTGTGCTGGTACAGACACATCATCGCAATAGCCATATGGAGCTATCATGATATCATGGTCCAAGCTTGTGTGGCATAAACTATTTTTTTCCCGCGGTGTTGAGTGTGAAGACACGGATTTACCATCACTTTTCTGGCTTATGAACCCACGCTCTGATACAATGCCTTGTTCTTTACGCTACTACGTAGCTCCTTCTCCTTTTATAAGTAGTATAGCAGATAATTTGCAGATAGTGCTGCGTGCTGGTGGTATAGTAAAAAGTTATACGGTGCACCATGTGAATAAAAGTAGCCTGGGAACTTAAATGCACTCATAGTGTAATGATATCCCCACCCCCTTGAACTCCGTATGTACGTTCTGCTCCAATATATACGACGATATACCCAGGAAACAAGAGATCTCTACTAATATACATGCGCTCTCTGTACCTTTTCTCTCTTACTAAATTACATGCAGCATAGAATATGAAGATGCTGATGAACTGAAGATATGCATACGTGTATACTCATAGTCGTGGGGCAGAAAGACGGGAAATGTACAGGGTACGAGATAAGTAAGCCTTATCTCCCATAAACAAAAGAGCACACACCACATAGACCATCATCGTCATTGTTGCTCATGACCGCCACCCCCCACACAGCAATACACGCTGGCACAACAAACAAAGACATAATGCCGACAATGCTCTACTAATATCCTTTGGCCTTTTCAAATGATATAAACAAAACGGCTACTTTTGAGTGAGATCGTCGCTCAGCAGGACGCACATTTTGTTCTCGTGGGTTGTGGTAACACCATATTAAGCATATGAAGTCAGATTTCGTGTTCTATGAACTATAATGCACAGAAACCCTCTTTCGTCTTTTGCTTACCGCAACCAGATATACACAGTGTCGAGTCGACGACGACACCAAGAACAATAACAAAAAGAAGTCATGATTCTTGAGACAGGGGCAGGTACCATTTAAAAGAAGTTGATCACAAGGTGCTGGTGACGATAGATGCTGGCGGTGCGGCAAAGAAAAAGAAAATTATCTTGGTAGTTTGGTGTAGTATGGGATGGGATGGGATGGGATTCGTTTTATGACCAAGTGCAAGCTCAAACATATTCGTAGTATATTCTAGAGTGAGAGGTATACATCTTCCGACCTCCGGAAGAAGTGCTCCAGCATTTCTATTAGCAGAATCAGCAGCCTTCGTACGCCACTGCCATGCAGCAACGGTATCTGGCTATTATTAGGGTGCTACGGTCAAAGCATGTCTGTGGTGTAAACAATGAGACCTTGTAACATATATTTGCCTTAGGCAAACAAAAACATATCTGCATCGAACGCACACAACATTTGCCAAGGTCGGGTTTGCAATGAAAAACAGCAAAGAAAAGGCTGGGGGGGGGGAAAGGGAAGGAGAGAGGGGAGGTGTTGAGAGGTTTGATGTACTACCACCTCTTTATGGCAATCCTGTCCCTGTGACCAGAGAAAGTTGGTATTTAGAGCGGACCTCTTTTGCTCTTGCAAAGAGAACATACCCCCTTGAATTTCCTGATAACCCCCCCCCCTCCCCTCCCCCCCCAACCAACCAATCCTTCAAGCCCCTATCATACAAATGTGCTCGCTATCGCTGGCTGCCATATTCGGAAGAATCAATTTCAAATATAAAAAGGCCATCTCCCCCCTCCTTCGTCCTTTCTCTTTCCATTTCCAATCTTTCATTACATTTTCATATGCCGCGCCGAGACACTTTTACTACTGTTACCTTTACTGCTACGGCCACTCCTCCTGCCGCAAAGGCAGCTAGCCGAGACGTGTTCCAAACCCGTGCAAAGCTCATTGCTTCTCATTCTCCGAAGCCCTATGGTGCGATCCCGAAGCGCCGGAAGCACAAACCTCAGAAAAAGGCAAGTTATCCTGTATCAAAACAAGCTTTGCTTTCTCTTCCTCCTAGTGCTTATTGTGTAGTGTGAGTGTGTGGCAAGAAATGTGCGGTTGTGCCGAGCCACGTTGGGTACATGTCATTGATGAGAGGTCAGGGGAAAGGAAAGTCTATTCGTTCGTCAATGATGTAATGTCACTGCCACATACTATCACTACTACGGGGCACTACAACAAAAGTTTGTGCGGGACTGCATAATAAAATATCGACTTGAAAGCCTTACACGTACCTTTGAATGTATCTTTCTTTTGGATTATAATAGCAGAAGCAGCAGCCACAGCAGCAAAGCCATGCTCCCTATCCATACTACTTATTTGATGATAATAACCTGAATTCAGCGTCTCTCCTGGCATCACTTCTCCAACGACTCTTCTCCTCCAGATCAACGACAGCACTAGACGTCGCCGCTCCATCCCCTGTTGGCTTCATGCCACGCAGTAGTCCTGATGTTGCCACTTCAGCACTTGACGTAATTGCTCCCTCCAGCCTCCCAATCACCATCCACAATAGTACCAATAGCAGCATCTCCTCCTCTACCTCCGATGAAGACAGTTGTAGCTGTCTAAGCAGTAGCACATCCTCTAGTGGCAGTCTGTTAAGCAGCAGCGCTGAGAGTTATTGTAGCAGCTGTAGCAGTATTAGTACCACCCTCTTTGATGACGAACGACTCGTTTTTCCTCCTTCCGACTGCAGCAGCACAGCTGCATTATCGGACTTGCTTTGCGACCATTATGTTCAGTCGACTCAGGCAGCAGCAGCAGCCGCCGCCGCCGCTGCAGCAGCAGGTGACGGCACTGTCACTTCCACCAACTGCAACAGCAATAACAACAGCTCCGGTGTAACCAGTACAACATCCTCCTCCTCCTCCAGAGATTTGCAAGACGACCCCTATGACGATTCTGTAAAAGACGTACCACTGGAGACATTCCGCATGTTTGAAGCACCTTCCCCGGATGACGATGAACGGTGGGTCATTTGGCAGAGTCCTAAACACTGGACACCTGTGGATGATGACGACGACGACGACAACAATAACAATAATATTAGCACCGACAGCACCGACAATGCCGATGTAACGCATAGCAGCCTTGTTGATGATAACAATCATCACAACAACGATATCGTCACCAAGAAACTACCATCCACAGTAACGACCAAAAAGCCCAAAAGACAAAAGGGAGGACGAAAGACAACAATGCCTAATCCTAAGGAGTGTCGGCGAGTCCGAGACCTTCGCATCAACTGTGCACATCTACGCATGATCGTTGCCGAGGCAAACATGATGCGGGCCCAGAAAATTGTAGGGCCATTAAGGCCACGAGGTTATCTACCCAAGCGGCTGGATGCATTTGCATTGAATCGTCCGAGCTACTTACAATACCCAGTGCAATAAAAGAAATAACCGATAGTCATCTATACGTACTACTATACCATACGTTTTTTTACATCTTCTACATACATAAAAGTAACCTTTCATTATTTATCTATACACCTTATTGGTCTTTTAATATAGTAATCCATGCAGATGTTCATGGAGAGACTTCTTTTGTTACGAAAATGTACAAGCGTTGATGGAGACAACGAGGATTTTGGGTGTGTGAGTGTTGAGTTGTATTTGCGTGTGACAGAGGGAGAAAAAGGGGGAGTATGTGCTAGTATATGGAGTAAAAAAAGCGGGGATAACGTGGTTGACTCGGATTCGAAGAGAAGTATTTCGTCTAGAAGCCGGGAGGAGCAAGCTGCTGGGGTTGACCAGGTTGCTGCTGCTGTTGTGGCTGACCGGGCTGCTGACCGACCAACATCTATTATCATTCACGCATCATTTGGAAAAAATTATACCTTGTTAACACCCAATATTACCATAGCTACCGTTTCCATTGCCACCACCAACGTTGATACGTTACCTGTTGAGCACCCTGCTGCTGCATGGCTTCCTTTTCATAAGCCACCAAGGCCTGTTCCTTTTCGATTTCCAAAGCAAGCGGCAATACCAAAAGTAACATGGACGTGGTAATGACCCAAGCGCTCTTGCCTACAAAGGTGACGCCGGTCTTACCCCATGAAGTCAACGTCGACGCGCTCGATGAGAATCTGTTGCGGTGCTTGAGCGGGATAATCTCTTTAAGGGCTGCAATGCGATCCAAGATGGATTCGTCTTCGTCATCGTCAAAGTCATCGTCGGAAAAGTCAGAGTAGTTGTCGTCACCGTCGTCGCTCAAAGCTTGCTGATCGACATTGTCGAATTGTTCGGGGGAGACTTCCTCAAGTTTGACCATGGTTTTGGCGTTTTATATATAATGTGCGCGTTGTATGTGCAGTTGAAGAAAAAAGAGTTTTATTTTTTTTTTCATGGTGTTAGTTCCACCCAGGTTTCCCGCAAAGACAGCTCCGCTTGTGACGGCCATTGCTGGGCTGGCTGGCTGGTTGCCATGGTGATTTTCCATGATATATGCCCTTCGTCAACGTGGAATCAACTGAAACTCGGCACCAAGTTCCGATAAACATTGGGCATAATTCATCAGGTTGCTAGGCAACCATCAATAGCAGCCGTGTGTATGTTATCACAAGTATATAGGCAACGATGAAGGTTCATTCTTAGGTTAGTACGTGAGTATACTACTAGTAGTATGGAGTTTTTCTGTAATAGAAACTTTATATTTTTGCACCATGGTTGAAAATGACGGCATGCACTTTTTTTCTTTTTTGTGCGACAGCTGCCGAATAAGGCCAAGAAAAAAAACTGGTCAACACTGACTCATAGCGAAAAAATCCTGTGGGCGATCTCCGCCCACTTACATAAAACTGATAAAACTCGGATCCATCTTTTTTTTTTCTTTTTTAACTTTTAAATAACCCCAACTCACCAACTCTTCCATACATACTACACAGTCATGGGCTCCATTACAGCACTCAATGAACTCGACGACAAGAGAATCAAGGTCATTAAGCCCTTGATCCCTCCCCAGATTCTGATGGAGGACATTCCTCTGACCTTGAAGGCCGCTCAGACTATTGTTGGAGGCAGACGCGAAGCCGAGAATGTGATCAAGGGCTCGGACGACCGTCTTTTGGTTGTTGTTGGTCCTTGCTCGATCCATGATGTCAAAGCTGCTAAAGAATATGGTAAGTTCTATTCAAATTATGAACAGTATGATAAAGAGACAGAGGACAAGATGGAGGTGGGCCCCCTCTTTATTTTCAAAATACTGACGTGACTATTTGACGTTGTATAACAGCTACGCGTTTGATTGAATATAACGAGACCGCCAAGGAAGACCTGGTGATTATCATGCGAGTCTACTTTGAGAAGCCACGTACTACCGTTGGCTGGAAGGGTCTGATCAACGATCCTCAATTGAACAACAGGTATGGAGTTTAGAAAAGGAAAAAGTGGAGTAGATGTGATTTTCCCCCATATATGGTGTTTTTCAGTTGACAGTTTTTTCTTTTGTTAATTTTTAGCTATGAGATCAACAAGGGTCTCCGCATTGCACGTCAATTGTTGTTAGATTTGGTAACGTGAACAAAACATTTGTGTGCGTATCACCTGAGAGTTCCACTTGTAACTGACAATGTGTTTATTTTCGATATTGTTGTTAGAACGAAGCCGGTATTCCCACTGGTTGCGAATTCTTGGATACCGTAAGTAGTAGTTATGTGCACCTTGCTAGTGTGCGATTGTATGCTGAATATATTTTAATTGATATAGATCTCTCCTCAATACACTGGTGATCTTGTCTCGTGGGGTGCTATTGGTGCCCGTACCACCGAATCCCAAGTTCACCGTGAACTTGCTTCTGGCTTGTCATGCCCTGTTGGCTTCAAGAACGGTACTGATGGTGGCATTACTGTCGCCATGGATGCTATTAAGGCTGCGTCAAACGGCCATCATTTCTTGTCTGTTACTAAGCAGGGTCTGTCGGCAATCGGTAAGTCCCACTCTACAGTCAAGTGCTTTCGACATAGCATCAACTTGGAAGCTCACATCCTGCTGAATTTTTATATTTCTCCAGTCTCCACTCATGGCAATGACTCCTGCCACGTCATCCTTCGAGGTGGTAAGGGTGGCCCTAACTACGATGCCGAATCTGTCAAGAAATGTATCGATGCTTTGGAGAAGGCCAAGGCTCCCAAGTCTATTATGATTGATTGTAGCCACGGTAACAGCAGCAAGGACCATAATCGTCAACCCATTGTTGCCCAAGATATCGTAAGTTTTCTCTCTTTCTGGCAGTAGAAGGGTTAGATTTGATGTTTTAGAACTGTGTATTTGAGAGACTGATAGGAAGACGTGTACGTGTTTGCTTGGGATTATGCTTCATACGGAATTGATCAGTGCATTAATGTAGTCTATTACTTTACATTCAGGCTAAGCAATTGGCTGATCCAAAGAACACCGGTGACAGCATCACGGGTGTCATGATCGAGTCGCATCTGGTGGAAGGCCGACAGGATATTCCCAGCGAAGGTGCTGACCGTTTGACTTACGGCCAGTCGATCACCGACGCATGCATCAACTGGGAAGATACCGTCAAAACCTTGGAAGTCCTGAGAGAAGGTGTTCGTGCTAGACGTGCTGCTCGACGTGCTTAAAAAGAAACCCTAAAGGAGCTTGCGCTGCACACGCTCGTTATTTCCTATATCTTTTCTCTCTTTCCCTCTTTTGCGTGTTGTATAGATCTTTCCTACAAACCCCATCTTCGTCATTTGAAGAAAAGTAGCATTTATAATTTTCTCTATTGTACAGTGTTTTTTTTGCGTTCACAAATATTAAAAAAATTGAGAGGCACATTTATCCTCTTTTTTTTTTGTAACCCATAATGATTTTGTTTAGCTATTATAAGAAGTTCTCGTGTCCAATTACTGATACCAAAAAGCTCTGTAATACAAGCAAAAACAGTTCACACGTGAAAAGCTATTAGCATCATATATGACATTTTGTGTGTGTTAATTTGTTGCTTATGATGTTTATCTATGGGAAACGGAAAAATGAAGATAGTGTTTTATTTGGTAAAGACAAATTTACATCGGCAGATGATACTTCATTACTGAAGAGAGATTATTACATGCTAGACATAGTGTTGAAGGAGGTCAATTACTGGGCCACGGCTATTGCCTGAACTACTTTGAGCAAGCTGAGATTTACCCGTAAGAAACTTTTGAGCAGCGATATTGATCTATTGAAATTTCGTCAAAAAGCTTCTTTGTGTTCTTGTGATACGGCATACAATGCCTCCGACCGAGATAGTCCATTATCGTCCAAGAACAAGAGGATCCTAAAGAGAGCAGTATGAGTTATATCATGCCTGTTATATTCAATAATAAGATTCACCCTTCGTTATAAATCTAAATGCTCGCAGTTCGCGCCGCTTGTCTGAATATTTCTTCGCAAGTTGTACGAACATGTCACTTAGTGCCTTGGTTTTCAAGCATCTCCTTCGTGCCGTGCTCTCCTTCGTCCGTTTTCCCTGCCTCTCCGCGGCCGAGCTTTGAGCCGTTGTAAACAGTATGTATATCGTGTCTTAAGGAAAAGTATAATCCATCGAATAACTCTTCTCGGTTGATGCGTCCTTTGTAATTACAGCGGTATTACCCGTTATCCTTCTTTTTGATAGAATATAGAGTTGGATATACACAATAATAAGATATTATTAGAGGAAATCACAGAAATGTACAGTAAAAGGGAAAAGATATATTCTTTCGTAAACATGCTCTTTTATTGAACAAATGCTGTATCTTTTACTAGCGCTTGGGGTCGTCGGCCAACCTGTGTATCGTACAGCATTATTACTGTACGAATGTATAGCGGGAAGTGACGGTACAGCATTTACAATAGCATTCATACATGCCCATAAGTGCCGGTCCATTTAGTCTTCCATAATAACACATAATTTTTAACCTAATAGCGCTCATATTTTTCAGAAGACTTCACCTGATGAATGTTAGTAAAAAGGAATGATGTTTTTCACTGACTCCCTTCTTTGAACAATGACGGGTTAGCTTAGTAAGCGTTCTATAATGCAGTTCCGATCTTGTCGACGGGGTTTTGTCGCGATATCCGAGTACACGTCGTATGATTGTCAGTACAATATCTCTCAAAGATAATGCTGTGCTGTACATCGTATTACATACTTCATTTCTCCTTTGTAAGTACTGACGTCACTTATCATACTATGTGGTTTATAAAAGCAAGCAAATGCATTCTACTTGTGATACTTTTTCCTTGTTGTTTGACAGGTATCTACATTGATGATATTGTAAAAGGATACATAACATTTGTCGATGATTATGTTCCAAAGATGTAGGTCATAGGTTTTGGCCTGCTTGTTCATTGTTTACAGTGGATATCGGTATAGTGCTGCATACGTATTGCTCTTTCTCGCCTGGAAGCATTGAGGCCAACCATCATAATATTTGGCTAGCAGCAAATATATTCTAACTGTGATCATTTTTCTTGTCTTCAGAAAAGCCTGTATCTGTCGACGAGATAGAGAAAATTGACACTTCTCTATCAAGATGCAGACGTATGACAGCACGGATTCTTATGTTCTGAGACCTCATTGTAAAGTGCCCTTTTTTTTGTCCTCAGTAAAATAATAGCGAGGTATAAGAATTTTCAAATTGGGCAACAGAGTTGATCAAGATAATAAAGCTTCGTTGGAAGCTGAAGACAGCAAAATTTATTATCAAATTTGACTGGTAGCAACTATACTGATCAAGCTATGCACGGATGATGTGAGCGGTTTAGGTCTACAAACACTCAGGCATCACGTTCTTGCAATATACTGTGTGTCCTTAATATAAAAGATTTACTCTCTAGTTATTCATCAAGAAAATGCAATTAAAAACAGATCACCGTACTGTCGGCATGTTATTGCTTGCTGCAATTGATTCCAAATTGTAGCGCAGATAGGATGTTCCAGCAAGCTGTATACTCCAAAAGTCCTCTCTTTTATTCCTGTCGCATTATCATTACGATCACCAGCGCCACGTTTTTTCTGGCCTTTTTTTTCTCCGCACATTTCGCTCTTATTGACTAAAATGCAGGTGTTGACGGGTTGGATACTATAGAAAATGCATATTAATACGGCACGACTTTACCGAGATTAGAAGGTGGTGCCAAATGAAAAGAAGAGACCTTTAGTATTTCATAATGGTATTTTAAAAAGCGAGACAGAGGAATAATGAGCCCTCTGACTTGTTGCTACTGCTATGTGGTTCTACTCGCTACATCCTATAGGAAAGTTACAGAGAGCCCGACTAGTGATAGTCATATAAAATCTTCGTAAACTTGTATCATGACCAGATACGACAAGGTGAAGAAGCCCCTTTGCTCCCAATTTGATTTACCGCGAACCACTTCCTGCCAAAAAAGACGAAAAGATGCAAATATAGAAGTTAGCAACGCTGTGCGCTTATTACTAAAGCAAATACACACAGTGATCGAGAGTTGTGCTCGTCAGGAACTCTCGCCGTCTCATCAGCGTTATGTACGGTGATGATCATTCAGTCAAAAGAAATGGTGTTACAGACACTAAATAGAGTAGTCAACATGCCAAGTCTCTAAAAATTGTCTTTTGCTCAAATTTGTCCATACCGAATTGAAAAGAAGCCAAAGAAAAATAATGGCTGAAAGAGAATTTAATCCAATATAACCACGGAAGGCAGATAAAAAGTAATAGGGAGGTGAAGAACAGCAGCAGTTATACAGCAAGCAAGAGGAAAAGAGTATTCATTGCTTCTTCAAGGTAGTGAGAGACCGTAGTGTGGTTGCACTGAACGAAATTTTACTCGAGGGAAACAATTCCAACAGCACTTGCTCAAACATAGTGGTGATTGTGTTCTAAGGAGGCTTCGAGTATCCATATGGCTTCTGGATGGATGGTAGTGATCAAAATAATTCTGTTTGTGTGATCCCAAATATGCCGATCCGTCCTGTGGCCATGGGGCATGGACCTATCACTTTACAATCTGTAGGCCCCATAAAAGGAAACGAGATGAATCTCGAGCTGCTGTGTCACGTTTCGCTATTGAAAAATAACCCAGCGGGTCAACAAAAACCAAAAGAAAACAGGCCCGAACACTCTTTTTGGCCACTGATGGATGGAAGATCGCGCTTCCGAGAATACAGAACAAAAACCTTGTTATCCACTGTTGTTGGCCCTAAATGACTACGTATGTGCCAAGGTACTAGTAAGCTTTCAGGAGAGATATTGCTGCTGAATACGGGAGAAAGAAGAATGAGAACAAGATGTACGCACATATCGCAAAAAGTAAGATGTGTAATCATGGCTACTATTAGCGAGGTCATAGTATATGCCGATCATTGACGTTTTAGGCCGTTGTGTGCCAGAGGATGGAAAGACAGTCAGCCACCCACGTAGTTCAGGTCGGCTAACCAGGAGAGAGAGAGAAGGAGGGGGGGACTAGGAACAGGTTTTCTGAATATGGTTCAACAAGGATGATGGTTGGTACCTTGTGTAATCGTACAAAGCCCCACCACACCATGCAATTAAAGACTGAACACAAAGAAAAAGAGACTTCCCTTTTTTTTTCTTGGTCGTTGCCTATAACTCGCTCTACCACGCACACGCCCTTTTCTTTTTCTTCTTTCTCTTTCTCTTTTCGCTTTCTGTCTGTTCGTTGTGTCTTTGATCTTTTCCACTTCTTTACTTGCTATTTTCTGAAGCGCGGGTCAACCTTCCCACAAGTTCCAATCTTTCTTTAACCACTCCAACTGCACAACAAAAAAGCATACCAACGACCGTAACAATAGCATCAACGAGACGGCAACAACAGACGGATAAGAAAAAAGGCGTCATCGACTTTCAATAGCAGCAATGGACAACCACTATTTCGAGCCATCCACACAGCCCGATGGTGGTGAGCTGGCGTCGAAAATCGTTTCGCTTCTTTCCGTCGGCGCCATGTCAATGTTATTCGGCATCAAAACGTTCAATGTGCAGTTCAAATACCTCACCTATTCGCGCTGGCTCGTCTTAATTCTTTACATCATTTCATGGGGATTCACCTGTGCTGGCATGCTTTTTGTCACTACCAACAATGGTAAATGCTCTACTGCTTTGGGCCAAAAGGGGATGGAAGCCTGCGAATGCGCACGGAAGAGTAGGGGCAGGGTGGCGGCAGGGAGCTACTCCGAGCATGGAAATGAAGGAGCTGCATGCTGCATATTTCTTAATTTTGTTTCATCTTTTGACACATACCATTTCTCTCACGCTATATAGGCAATTACCTTTCTTGCTTCCTCTCCGAAATGGCGTGCGATATTTTCTATTCTGCTACAAAAATCATCATTTATATGTGGCAAGTACAGATAAAGAAAATCAAGCCAACATGTATTAGAAGCTAATCGAGAGCACAACAACATACTACAGGTTGATTGAAAAGGTGTGGGTTGTATCGTCAGTCAGACAATCGCGCTGGAAGACAAAGTCGTACAGAGTCCATATGTTGCTACTGTGTCCATACATCGGCATCGCCGCGCTTTTGATTATCTTCCACATTGCAGAGATTGAAGAAAGTGGCATTTGTATTATTGGTTTGCAGCCACAAGCCAGTATTCCTCTCTTGGTAAGCTTTCTTGTTAGCTTCCTTCAACTCAACAATGACTATTTGCTGATCTAGGTGTCTATTATTGTAGGTGTATGATTTCGTAAGTATAGATCTGCACAACAAATAAATATGCGACGCTAATTCGACATAACACATTACACTATTGCTAGATCTTCAACCTGTATTTCACCGTATTGTTCGTTCGACCTTTGATGAAGATTGGGCGAAGTGTACAAATGGATTGGAAAAGCTCACGATTACACGAAGTCGCCTTACGTACACTTGCTGCTTCCACCGTGTGTTTACTCATCTCATTTGCCAACATTCTGACATTGGTCGTCATGAATGGTCGCGAACGTGGTGTGTTATGTTTGACATGTTGTACTGTCGATGTCACAATCAACGTCATCACCATCCACTGGGTGACAACCAACCCCACTGGTAAAACGAACAAAGAGCACAACAACATCAGCAACTCCAATCCAAACGATTCAATGGATCCGGACGATCCCACATCCCGAGGACGCCAGCACATTCACCGTCAACATGACTCACAAGATAAAGACACCACGTTCCGACGAAAAACCGATCTCTACAACCTCGGTATCGATGATTATATTGCAGACACAGCCATCACACCTTCGTATGCAGTTACTTCTGGTGGAGGAACTGTTGGCTATGCTGCAAGCGGTAATCTAGGATCGTCTGGTGTGAATCACAGTAGTAACAATAACAGCAATAGCAACAGTAACAGTTTAATGCAGACAACTACGGGCGCAGTACCGATCGGCATGCATGATCATTACCGCTACATGAACGGCCGATTCGTCATGATCACAGAGAAGGAGGACACTGATGATGATATTGGAGGGGAGAGCAGGCCCTCTTCTATCCAAGAATCTCAAAGCAGTCGTAAATCGCTGACCAAGTTTGGATCATCACCCACATCTTGATAACAACAGCTGCAACGTATATATAATACTACAGCATCATCAACACCATCCGCGTACTCAACCTACCGTTCTCCTACTATCACTCTTTCTATCTCTCACACTTTCCTATACACGCAACAAGTATATCATTCCCTATACATATTATATCATACGTACATACTCTGGTGAAGGGGATGATGAAAGAAGGAACGTGGGAGACGTATACTTCTCTATAAACTTGCGGCCAATCTGCATCATTGCCCTTCTCCTCCTTTTACCCCAACACACACACAAAACCCCTTACCTACCACGACCGTAGTAATATATAGTGTTGTACTACCAAGCAACAAACAAGACAATGATGACGATACGGACAGCAACAGTCAATGTCTTATTGCTTGCACGTTTAACAGATGCGGCTTCCTAGTGATATGTTTATGCCCTTATTTTGCCAGCATTGCTCATTTGTTCGCGACGACAACAACCTCGTTTCTTCCATTACCGCCTCTTACATAATCTTTTTCTCTTCCCATCCCATCATTATGTGTCTTTTCTTTTCTTTGTATATGATACAATTCTTATTCAAAATTGCTGTTACTCTTTATTTCACTTGTTAAAGAAAAGTAGAAGCACTACAGTTGCACGGTTTTTGCAACCCCTGGGTTTGCAATTCCTCGTATATCTGCAAAAAAAACTTAGTAGTTTCGCAAATTTGCAACTTGCAAATGAGTTTATACGATTTGCACGTTATCGGGGTAAAAAACAGCTTCAATTTTTTCAATATCAACTGAAAGAAGCATCTGTTGCGTATTATCGAGGAATAAAATGATACGGTTACTGCACTAGACAGCTTTAATAAAAGAACGGTCTTATATATGCAAGTAGTAACATTTAGAGCTGTGTGAAATCCCCACAGAACGTATCGTACATCATCTCTAACAGATAAACAATGGGCTAGTGTTTATAGGATGACTTATCCAGTGTCTATTTGAAGCAGAATTGTTTACCCCGTTACTTGCAAATCCTCACTTTTTGCAAAAAAAAAAAAAACGGAAAACCCTCGGTTGCAAAAAATCGGGGTACAACTGTATAGCGATAGCTGTATGAAGTGTGTGGTACTAAACTCGTTCTATATTATAGCTGTCATGCAATGGAAAACTTCATGGATAAGGGTGCTTCGTTCATATAGCATCCAATTAGGTGTTCTTCATATACAAATGTGGATCTAGTTTATGTTTGACAAGATCACTGCTAGCAGATCGTTACTTTATATTCACCCAGTCAATCCCCCGTGGTATCAACAAATTAATCAAGCAATCTTTGAGGTAAATAATAAAGTCGTCAGCTTTGATAAAAGGGTATATATCTTTTGTTTAATTGCAATAGATGTGCTTTTGTGCGTCAGCAAAAAAAACAATCCTACGCTATACAAATATAAGGGGGCCTGAGGGGAGAGGAGAAGGAGGAAGGGTGAAAGGGGTTGGATGATAGTGTATACTAAGGAGAAAATAGGACGACAAATCATACGAAACAGTCAATTTTGACTATTATACCGGTACAGGGACGGTGACGTGTGGCGGATAATGCAAAGAGCCAGCATATACGACGATATCGATTGGTCGAAAAACCCGTGATGATAGCGTCCCTTCACCATCACTACTTTCTCTAAGGATCCGCTTACTTTCTTCTGTTTCGCTCAGATCTCGTATCCAGCGAAGACATAAACCGGATTTTGCTTGTAAAGACGTGGATCAACAAGTTGGAACCCGGTATACAACAATGCACGTAACACTATACCTATACGACATCATAGATTAACAAAGTGTCACGTAGTGTGAGAAGTTTAGATACTCTGATACGTTTGATCATCAATGTTCCCCCCTTTGGACTCATCCATGTATAAACATACTTGAGCTTTTGCTATTCTTTTCCACCGCAATAACAAGATATTCACAGTCTAATGTTTCAGTGATTGCGATCAATTCGCTTACGCTGCTTATCGGATATATACAATGGTAATAAAGTGTTAGTAGACTTATGCATTATTTAATATGTTTTCAACCTTTCTTCCCTATCACAGACACGCCAGTAATACAAAACGAGGCGGCTTCCTCCTCCACTTCTTCCGCAAAAGGATTGTAACCTACTATCGAACAAATACAACTAAAAGTCATGTATGTACATATATAGATAGTGGAGGAAAAAAGCTTCCTGCTTCTTGGAAATCCTGTCCTTTTGTAAATGTGTATTCATATATGTATATAATCAACTCACCAAGCATAGAACTCGTTATGGTCCTTATTTTGAACCATCATTGCTGGCAGTGACATGAACACGGTATCCTGATACATAAACGCATGGCAATATACGACGTCAGGCGCGACAGATGAAGCAATGCAGTTGTAGTTGTAGTTGTTGGTACAGGTGTTAGAAGTACCGATGGATATAATGTCTTGGACATGAGGATCGGCTTCCGGTATTAACGAAGCGACAAAGTCGTGCTGACCAGCTAAAAATATCGTGATGTTCGTTGTATTCTATTTTAATGTAAAACATTCACAAAGGAAGAGCGGAATCCATAAATAGAAAGTAACTTGCCTCGTTTATCGACGGATAATACTTGCAGTGGACACCTCTCAAAAGAAGTACTGGTAGTAGCAGTAGTAGAAGAAGAGGAAGCGGGAGAAATATAGGAACTCCTTGTCGTCGTCGTCGTCGTCGTAGGTGACATCAATGTTGAGGAGTATCTACTCCTACTACTACTGTCACTTCCACCAGCACTACCACCACCACCATTACTACTTCTTCCACCAGGAGCAGCTTCAAGAGTTGAAATAATAGACAATGTGTCAAGTGGGATGGCGTGATCATTAAGAATTGCATCATTATTGGACATAATCATTGATGAGGGAAGAAGATAATACAAGCTGGCAGTAGTATTGTTGTTGTTCTGCGTCTTTTAGTTCTGTAATTCCCGGTCGTTGGTCGTATTGGTAGTAGCCTTGAAGAAATTAGTTGATTTGTCCAATTTTGAGAGTTTGTTGGGTTGTGTTTATTGCAAAGACAGTTTGAGGCGTTTAAATTCCTGGTTGTAACTTGCATTGTCTTGTGTTAAAAAAAAGTAATTGCAAGAATAAATTCAGCTGTAGCGAAATTTACCTGATGAAGAATGAGCGACAGAGTTACAAAGAGAGACAAGTGCCTAAAGCGTTTCAGGAGCCCAAAGGATACGTAAAAAGTGGTTTTCAAAGACACAAGAAGGTACAGCCCCTTTCTCTCTCTCTGAAGAACGCTTGGTTGGACAAGTGCACTAATGACTGTCGGCATTTACTAGTCGAATTGTGTAACGTGCAAAGCTGCTTTTTCTGTCCAAGGAAGGCAAGAAGAACGGGGATCATCCCATCAACCATGAATTGAAGGTCTTGTTTTGCTTATCATGCCGTATAGTCCATGATTCCTTCTCAGGAGCTTCCCTATTCTCAATCTCTGTTTCACGAGGCCGTTCCACCAGAATCTGCTGCTGTTTTCCCCTTGGTCTCACTGCTGACAATGTGTTTTGGTTTCACGGCATGATTTTTGCATATATGTTTCGCCAATCCCAAATAAGAGACGGTCTCTTTGTAGTAAGGAGGTGGTTAGAGAGTGGGACCCAGACACACACAATCTCTTAATGTAATTTGTTATGTGGGCTACTATATTTACTATCTACGGCTTGCTATACTGGGTCGATTGATGCTTGCATTCCATTTTCAACCGCCTTTTCATTTCTTTCTTTCTCTTTCTCTTTTCTCCTCTCTTTTTCTTTCTCTTCTCACTTTTGCTTTCCTTCTTTTATCCTTCATACAACGCCAACAATCCTTGTCGTTTGTCGCAGCGCGATTTCGCCGATCCCTACCTTGATTCCGTTTTGACATGCCTTGAGCATATCCTTATGGACAACATACAGGCTCTATTTTATCACGCAACCGATTGTCTCGGCAGTGGGAATTTGAAGGTAGGCACGGCAGCTTATGCATATCACACATTCTCTTTCTCTAACGTATAAAGCATTTTCATCACATAGAGCTCATATGAACTGTATCTGCAGGCACTCGATGCAACACTATACGAGCTTCATCAAATCAAGTTCGTTGACCAATGTAAGTAGTCTCGCTGTAATTTGTTTCTTTGTGTTTAAGAGTAGATAGGGATGTGGACTATAATGAGATGATGTCTTAATTTGTTTGTCCTTATTACTATTATCGTCAACTACAACAACAATCACTACTACTCCTACCTCGGTTTGCTTCTTTTCTACATAATCATAATAAAGATGCCCTGCTTTCCGATAATAAAGATGGGCTTTTTACCATGGCAAAAACGTGTTTAGAGAACACGCAGACGATTTTGAATAAACGACGACCTGCGGTACAGCCCCCTCCGGTTCCTCCCAAGCCGTTATCAATAAGCGAGCGCAAGCAATCCAATAACAGCAACAGTACTACGAATAACGTTAAACCCAGTGTCGTTAGAGACTTGACGCCCACGACCACGATGACGACAGCGATACAAACACCTCCAGCTCGATCTGCAACTAATGGTGTATGGAAAAAAATGGCACAAAAGCCGGCTGCAGTAATTGTGCCAAAGAAAAATAAAACGAGTACGACTACATCATATACATACACATATACAAATACAAATACACCCATCATAACTTCAACACCATCCGATATATATGTCAACAGTACCAACAACAGCGATGAAGGTAAGATTACCTATTGTACACGTACCCTGAGGGGGAAAAGGGGGGCAATACGGGATACTTTAAATACGAGTCACCATGGTGTGTGCGTGTATTAATCTTAATTATGACACTGGTCCCCTGAATGTGGTACTGTATAGATAAAGGAGATGAAGAACTAAAACCCAAGCCACATCAATTACGACGACCATCCAACGCTTCAGCAGTAGCACTGCCCTCATCGCCTCTCGTCAACCCTATCAGCGCTGTCAAAACGTTCTTGTCATCATCAGCACCATCTGCAGCAGTAGCATCATTGGGAACAGCAGCGCTGTCAACAAGCGGTGTTTACACTACTAGCAGCAGTAGCAACCGAGAAGACGATTTCATATTGATGGCCAGCGGCGCTGTTGATCCAGCCTGCCTTGCACCTGTCCAGCCTTCTCTATCGGATACAGTAACCAGTACAAATAGACCATCAATACCACAAGCACCACTACATATCATTTATAAATCGCTGCAGCAAAAACTAGAGAATCTGGAACGGCACAACCTGCATTCGGCTGAAGTCAAGCAAGCCTTGAACCGAGTCCGACATATCCACATGACCGCTCATACCCTCACGACGCTGTTGCCCTTCGCACCTGTACTGGTTGCGTACCAACTGACGCTGATCGACTCTGCCATTTTCCGCAACATACAGCCGTCCGCACTTTTAAATCACCATGCACCCAAGTCGCCCCATCCAGCCATCACCGCCTCAACTGACTTTTTCAACTATCTGACACGCGTTATTGAGCATGCTGTGCTCACGCCGTCGGAAGCCTCGGGCCGAGCTGAGCAGATCAACTTTTGGATTAAAGTAGCTATCAAGTGCCACGATCTGAAAAATTTTCAAACGCTTAAAGCTATTATTTCTGCTTTGGGCACCCCGCCCATTCAGCGCCTGAAACGGTCTTGGGCCTATGTCCCCAAGAAATCCATGGCCCGCTTAGACGTCGTCAACGAAATCATGACTGAGCACAACAACTATGAACGGTATCGCGATCGAATGGCTCGTGTAGTCCAACAAACTTTCCGTGAGCCCGTCGTACCATTTCTGGGCGTGTTCATGCACGATGTGACCTATCTCACAAGTAGCAGTGCAGCATGCAATGTCGCAAAGTTGGACGATCTGCTGACATTATTTACCAAGCTGCACAAGCACCCGCCTTACTCTTCTGCACTACCGCCCTTTTGCGTCAAAGATTTAAACAAGAAACAACGAAAGCCGTTTGCAAATGAAAGTTTGGAAGTTCAGCAATGTCTTGTCACCCAATATCTGGTAAGTTTATCCATCTTTAATAACTGCTTTTTGCCCTATTATGGTATATGGAGTTGGGGCTTCCTATACTGAGCCAAGTATATCCTATTTGAATTGTATTTAGTTGACCAGATCTTGGGTCAGTGAAAAAACAGTTGACGAACTAAGCTTGCTCCGTGAGCCGCCCAAAGTCATGCGTAGCTGTTCAGCAACAGACCACGCAATTACCTATGATGGCAACCTTTGGAGCAGTTCAGGGAGCTTTTTATCATTTGTCGGAGGTAGCAGCAGTGGCAACAATAATAGCGGAGGAAGCATAATCGGTGGTGGCAGTACCAGCAGTGCATCGTCGAGTCGGCCGGTCAGCCTGGAATCGGATGAAGACGACAACGATTCCGATGTAGATAAACAAAACAACAAATTTTGGGTTTTCGGGCGCAAGAGTGTAGATCATCAGCATTCGCACCATCAGTCCAAGAAACCCGTCTTTGATAGCAACAGCAACAACGTACCGATGCTACCTTCTGCCACAAATCATCTCCGCCGTGATCGACTATCTCGTCATTTTTCGTTTGAAGATCTGAACACCCGCAAACATCAGCAGCAACAACAACAGCAACAGCAACAGCCTACAAGTTTATCCATCTTCCGTAAAGACTTTAACTTTTGGCGTAAAGAACAGCAGGATGCCATTGAACCATCATCACCACAGCATCCGTTGGATTATAATCCAGTGTACAAACGCAACAGTGTCACTTTGCTCGAACGGCCTATTACAGGCTGATACTGTACTATTTTCTTCACAAAACTGCACCTACTTACCAAAAGACACCTGTTTACTTGCACGCAACCCCTTTTGTACATATTTTTATCCTTGACATCACGCCACACATTTTCAGCAGCCCCGTTCTTCTTTATTATATACACACACATACATATTCTTCCATTACACTCGTTCAATCACTTCTCCTAAATCAAAAAGATCATCTTCATCACCGTTCCCTCCCATCATCGCTGGCACCGCTGTTGTATTTAAACTTGCCAAAGAAGAAGAAGAGTTTTGGTGTGATAGATTTGCATCGGATGTTGGTTTCTTCTTCGATTTGGGTTCTGGTAATGATACCAATGATTGCATGATACCGGGTATCCTAGAAACGTTAACCTTAGCAAAGTATTTTTTTAAGACATGAAAACACTTACTGAGTATGCCCACTCCAACTTTCTAATGATTCTTGACGTGCTTTGGTAAACGTTGATGGTAAACAGACTTGATCGACATCTGGTTTGAGATGCTGTTCCTTAGCCTTGTATCCAGAAGCAAACGTCAAATGCCACGGTTGGATCAAATCATAGCATTGTTGCAACTCGTTCACCCACGTATGTGATATACGATAGAGTCGACTCAAAATTCCCATATAGACCAGCATTAATCCTCCCCAATGTCCGACTCGTAATGTTTTTGTTTGTTCGCTGGTAACAAAAGAAGAGTGCATGTTAGTTATTATTTGTTGTTGTTGGTTTTTTTTCGACTGGGATATTATTATTTACTTGTAAGCTTTCATCAACATTGCCTGTAACTATTTGCGTAATAAAATTAGATATTCGATGCAGCATTACATCCGTAAATATGCACTTCAAACAGTTAAAAGGTCCTCTTGTTCACCTTGTCAAGAACGAGTACTGCTGAAATAATTCGATGCATAGTATACTCGGCGAATTCTTTGGTAGGTATGTAATTCCATGGCCCTTGACACTTTTCCAGTCTTTTTGTTTGTATACATTTGTAGGTTTTTACTAATTAGTGCCGCGGAATACTCTTTGTTAAGCTCTGAAGAACTCACGTTTTCGCGTTCCAAAACGTCAGATAGAACTGTGTTACTACTTGATCGATCTTGAGAGATTTGAATCGTTTAATCAGCTGACGCGCCTTTTCAGAAAATAAATCACAATCAACAGATCGAATGATTAGTTGTCTTCATACGAATTGTGTTCCAGCGAAGGTTATTGCTACCAAGTCTTTCTTTGGATCTGTCTTACTTGAGCAACAACGCGAAATCGAGGGAACAATCGATGAGCATTAACGTATTTGTAATGCAACCGATCTAGTACGGCAGCTTCGACCCAAAACTTTTTCTTCTCCATAAGTTCGACGACATTGCCGAGTCGCTTGAGATTTTTGTTATGATTGATTGATGACTTCTTTTTATCAAGACGGTTGTCAGGCAACACTGTTACAGATGGTAAGGGCGGATTGCGCAATGTATATGCTGAACTCGTAGACATTATAGTATATTTTTGTTTTTGTTTAGAGAAAGACGACTGGAAACCCAAAAAGAGCGTGTGTTAGTGTGAGGGTGAGGGAGGGAGTTGGTGCGAGTGTTGTTATGGCAAGAAAACGAAAATGTTATGAGGAAAGAAAAAGAGAAGTAATAAAAAAAATTGCGTGTGTGATTTTAATCGACAATCTCCTCGGTTTCGTCAATAACCTCTTCGACCCATTCTTCGATGGTTTCTGATTTGCCTTCATCAGCAGCAGACCGCAGCTCCTTGCCAGCAGCCTTGCGTTCGTCGACCATCTTCTTCTCGGCCTTCTTTCTCCAAGCATACCATTCTTCAATAGCCTTCCGACGAGCAGCAATGACACGAGCAGCGTTGGCGTCGCCAGCAGCCAGATCCTCCTCATCAAACACCTTGCTGTACTGTCTCAAGTTCTTGCGGATCTTCTTCTTCTGTTCAGCGCTCAACAAGCTCTTGGGGCGAGGGCGCCAGAGCAACTGCTTGAACTTGTCAATAGTTTCATGCAGCAACTGCTGACCCTTGAAGTCCCATATGCAGAAACCATGGTCAACGGTATTGCGCCACATGCTAGAGCCACTGACAACATAACGACCAGTAGGATCCCATTCAATATCGGTCACACCGAAATGTTCCTGAACAGACAATTGCTGGACATTCGAGCCCAATTCAGGCTTGGCGTTGCTCTTGCTGCCACCTGCTCCTCCTTCATTCGCACCCACGCTCAATGGCTCAAAGTCCAAATCCCAGAATTCGATATCGCTGACGCTCGAGCTGCGCAACGTGGCCAGGACAATATGACGGCCCTTGGGCGACCAGAACAAGTAGTTAGCCGTCTTCTTGTCAACCTTCTTCAATGGTCGGAAACCGGCAACAGCTTTGCTCTGGTCGAGGTAATAGAATGTGACGGCAGTCTTGATCGTAGCAGCAGCACCGCCTTGGCCAGGCATGGCGCCGTACGCTGGGTCGTTCGTCGTAATCGTGGCAAATCGTTCCCCTTGGGGTTCCCAAGCGAAAGCAAGAGTGGGGTCTTTGATTTCCAAGGTTTCGACAGGAATGGCCTTTTCGCAAACACGGAAGATTTCAAGATTGGCAAAGGTGGATTTCTTGGTCTTGGTATGACGGTCAACCTTGACAGCCAAAAAGTGGCCTTGTGATTGCCAGAACAATTTGCACTAAGTGACGGAAAACCCCGTTGTTAATGTTAAGTTTCTGTATCATTACACGCATTCACACTTCCAACAAACAAGCAAAAAAGAGAGAAAACTTACGTCTGTGACATTGAACAGATTCTTTGTACGGATAATCTCCTTGCTTGGCACAGCCATCATGGTGACACGCGCAGGCTGGTTACCTACTTCGGGTGTCCAGTACGCCAAAATCTCCTCCTTCAAAGTAAGCTTAGGATCGTTCTTGTTGTCTGCACGAGCAGGCGACCATTCAAAGTCCACAATACCATCAATCTTGATACTCTTCTTGCCAACCAAACCCATGGAAGAGGCTTCATAGACAGACAGCTGTTGACCGGGTACGACACGAGCAAAGTATTTGTCAGAAGCAGACCACTTGAACATGGGCCATCGGACAGTCTTGTTTTGTTGACCCTCAGCCTGGACCGAAGGGAACGAACGCAGCAAGGTGCCAGTCTTGATATCCCAGATCAAAATGTGGTTACCCTCGTCGTATTCGCTGAATGGATGTGATGAGCCTTCGGGCATACGGTTCAGGCTGATAGGCTCGTTCGACCAGGTCACCAAGTAACGTTCATTGGGCGAGAAATCGATCAACTTGACGCCAGGATGGACAAAGCGCACAATCTTGTTCCAAGAGGGACCACCCCACAAGGCAATGCCCTGAGCGTGGAAAGTAGCAAGGTAGCTACCGAGGGGAGACCATTGAACATATGTTTCCGTCCAGTTCTATATCAGATCCCGTTATATGTAAGTATGTACTGTTTGCACGCCAGTCTCACGACGTTTTATATATTTTACTGCTCTCTCCTCCTAGTAGCTTTTATAAAAACTCACCGTTCGTGAATAAACGTGCTCTGGCTTTTCGGTCTTGCGATTCCAATAAATGCTGACATCGTCACCGCGGTACATGACAAACTGGTCGCGTGCCTGGTAGTCCATAAGCCAGCTCTTCAAGTGCTCCTTGGAAGCGAAGTCTTCAATTTCAGGTTCGGCGTATTCGTCGTTCAATTTAGAGTATTTCTCGACATCGGTGAATTTGTTGACAGAAAGCTGATGCGATTTGGACATTTTATGTCCATCCAAGTTCTTTACGGCGGCATGAGCACTTTCGGGCGATTCAAAGTCGATGAACAGATAACTATTGTAGTTTTGAATGTCAGTAAATATATTGAAATACGTAATAGGCAACAGTGATACTGATAAATCGCGTTTTGTCATTATATGTCTTATATTTTACCCTTTGCTCTCTTTCTTGCCCTTATCGTTAGGCGCCATTGGCATCCACATGCCACTTTCTTTAATTTCGCCAGCATTCTTGGTAAACAATTTCTTGAGAACGCTCATTAATTTTTCTTCTTTGGCTTCGTCGACAGTAGGAGCGCCATCTACAACGACGATCGTGTCCAAATCTTCGTCGACTTGGACTTGGTGCTGTTCATAAATGTCGCTGAAGTCGATGTCTTCTTCCCGTTCGGGTAGATTGTTCAAGTCGAGGCCGGGCATCGCTTATGTAGAAAAGAGAGAGAGAAAGGGAGGACGGAATCAAGAGACGACGGAGCCGGGATACGCCAAAACGCAGGTTGGGTTGATTGTATTTTTTTGCTCGAGCCCTAAGTGGCTTATAAAACACGAGAAATACGATCGGACCTTCCTTGCCCTGAGCGTCGCCTCAAACGGTGGCCCGAGTTTTGCACATTATTATTAGAAGGTATGAACATATATTTTTGAGCAGCTTTACAAAGCACATATAGATTATCCAAATTTATTAAGCTCATGTACAGCGTAAGGTTTTTAAATACTATAATAGGTTTCAGTGGTAACTATAAGAAATATGAGAATCATTTGAAATGATGCAATCATTGTAAACCACTAAGTGCTTGGTGGAAAAGCTTTTCTTTTTTACAGGTCAAAGTATTGCAAGGCCACTGTACGTGAATGTGGACAAAATAAGTATGATCTCAACTTAATGACAGCAGGCGATACGTTATATAGCTCTTTTAAGCCAAAACATTGTAATATATCTAGCATGATAAAGTTGATTCATAACTATAAAGAGGCTAAACTGACCTTGTCAGTAGTGCTTACCGTTCTTCTTTTGAACGTCGAACGTGCTTGCCTCTATAGATTAGTACCCACAAAGCAAGCAGAGAACCTATATAATATCAATGAAAGCAGCATCCTTTCTCTCTGCTTTTCTTACTCGCCTCTCTTTCTAGAATTTCTGATAGGACGTGATTAACAGCGGCATAAACACACTATAAACATAAGCCAGGATACTTTTATTTACACCGTCTTGGGTACATAGTGGATATCTCATCTTTAACTTTGAGTGAACGAGCCATTTGGTATGGCTTTCTGTAGATCGGATCAGCATACGAGTAATAACAACAACTACCTCCGCTTCTCAAAAGCTCTAGGATCGAGCCTATATAACATAAACCAAAGTACAATCTGCTCATTCTACCGTTTTCTATCTATTTTGAATAACGGATCTTACTAGAAGACCAGTATGAGCAATAACCTATTTCCAACAGGATGTGCAATCGCATAAACGCTCTATCAGTGAAACCGACAACATAGCTTCCTTAACAAAAACACCTTGAAAACATCTGACTACAAATAGTTTCTTTCTCTATCATTTTTAAGGTTATGAAAATGACCATCTGCACTTCCGATTGCCGAGCAGGTCGAAATTGATGTTCATCAAAGTGGAAGGCTAGGCTGATGAGCTTGCAAATAAAAGTACTAGTCGTGCGACGACAGATATTAACACCATTGCTTTCATGCTGGTAACAGAAGACGGCCATTGTTTCCATGTTCCTTCTCATCAAACAGTACTCTCTTGAGCAACCAAGAACATCCACCAATACAGCAATCTTGCAAATATTGATCTACGGCACCTACCGATATATACAGTACTCAATGAACATTGGAATAGAGCGAAGCTCACGAAAGTTAACTGTATTGCAGCTTCTTGAGGCAACGCTTTCGATACACTCCCGAGACTTCTACTGTAGTGAGGCTTCAGTACAACTAGCAGAAAATAATGGGAAAAAAAGATAACATTATAAGAGAATCACTTACTCTATTTTGGCAATACTGCACACAAAACGAATTGTTATTACACAGCATCATCAACTTGGATATCCTGGTCAACAGGGGTAAAACACAGGTCCTTACTACATTAGCTAAAAATTACTACGATACAATAATGTAAGATTGACTAGGCTCTCTGATGCACGCAATCCTACGATAAATGTGGATGTCTATTCACTTCTTCATACTGCACATACGCTCCGAACGCAAAACCAAAACCAGAACCTTGACTATAATTGCGTGAAGGTGCGAAGGTCTTGCTTCACCACAACAATACTTCTTCATACTGCACACACGCTCCGAACGCAAAACCAAAACCAGAACCTTGACTATAATTGCGTGAAGGTGCGAAGGTCTTGCTTCACCACAACAATATAGCTACGGGTCCGTCCTCCGCAAAGCATAAACCTGCCTTGGCGGCAAAGAGGGATTTGGTGTTCTCTCAGCCAGGGTTCCATAAATCATTAATGACTCAAGCCCAAGGAAGCTGGCCCTTCAGCAGAGATTGCCATTGACAACAACAAATTTGTCATTAGGACCCTTAAACATAAAACTCGCACATATAAGAACAGCTGTCATCCAAGCCAAACGTGTGCAGTGATCCAATTGGTTTGGAATATTTAGGCAATGGAATTGGAAAGGACTACTTTCACCTGTGGAGGGAACGAAATTTCCGAAGACAGTTATATGCAAGGAAGAGGTGTGTTGGACCAGAACAGAAGTTAGCGAGAGTCAATGGTGGAGACACAACAGGAAGTAGGACAAGTGTGTTTCTGCTCAGAAAAGTACCCGACGACTACGAAAGAGAAACAAGAACAGTAGTCCAAACGAATAAAAGCTTAAGTCCAAAAAAGCTAATTCACTCTCTATTGAATGAATAGAGATAAACAAATAGTATGGTCTCCTGTCTATTGCACAAGCCTGGATTCACGGCATCGAACAAGTTTTATATGCTTTTCAACTATGCAAGCAGCATTTCCCGAATATCATCGATGTTGTTTGGAGAACGAGCTTAGAAAGATATATCGATATACAAATGGGATTTTTCTAGTTGCAATCCAGAGTGGCCAAATCAGCCCTAAATCGTATGCCTCAGAGATTGTACTAATCAATATTTGTCGCCAGTTATATATTAAAAGTGCAACAAACGCGGTTGATGTAAACATATATATTTATATATGCATAATCAGCTGATATCGATGCTAGAATAGCAGTATGGACATGTAGCGAAAAGAAGTCGTTGATGTTTGACGATTCTAAAATAATGTGTGCCAAAGAGGGAAAAGGAAATAACTACAAATAAATTTGCTCTACAACATCATCATGCTCCCAAGTATGATTCAGCCCTGCTGATGAAGAAGGTGGTGGGATTGTTGATAATGATGATTTTGTGATGAATGGTCCTCGCTGCGGACGACGATTACGGAACATGGCTCTTCGGCTTTCGATGTCTTTATAAGTCAAATCAGACGAGATGCTATCTCGTTCAAAAACATACTAGAGAAAGAATCAAAATATACTGTTATCAATATACTTTTTCTTACACAACGAACACAGAAAGTAGGAAATGTCAAATAATACTCTACCTGCATGAATTCATGACAATCTATTAAGCGCTTTGGTATGTTCTGGAGGAGCTGAAGTGCATCGATAGGGTCCTCGAGTGCACATATTGATGGCTCGCTTAGCTTAACTATGGCCAACGCTACCCGGAACAGGACTTTGTATCCTTCACTGTAAGCGTATTACACTACTGTAAGTAATCCCAAGTATTATACATACGCATATATCATCTTAAACAAAAGGAAAATTATTTTCCTCAACTTACACAAATACACAATCCCAAACGCGGGCAACTGTTTCGACAGGCAATATGTTAATAAAAAGAGTCAAAAACCAATGGTTTGTCACTAAAGTGATGGGCGGTAAATCTTGCACGCATTCCCAGAAGCATCGTTTGTTGCCAAGCTTATTCCAGATAGCAGGCATTTTTTCGTATACAAGCTGCATCAATACCGTCTGATCAATAGTAGATCCATCCATAGAATCATCAAACATTTGCTCGGGATAATAATCGTTGACCGTCGTTTCAAGGATCCAGAATGCTTCCTCCTCGTTGTCGACGAACAAAAGAAAGAATCCGGCCAAAAAGTTGAGTGACTGGCAATAGCCGATGTTTGGCGAATGAACACTAAAGGCGAGCAGAACGCGTTGTAATGCACATAACCGAGGATTAGATTCTGGGATCATCAAAACTGATCCATCGGGTTGTGGCACAGCGCATGAAAAGTGAGAATTATCCGGGAACGTGCGATGCAGATCTGTATATGAGATAATAAGTTGAGCGCTCTAGTTGATGTCCCTTTGATGTTTGATCTCTCTCTTACCTCGATAAATGATTTCAGCATACGGGTTTGACTTGCCCATTTCTATTGCTTTTTCCAATAGGGATTTATATTCCGTGGGTTTTGAATCCATCTTGGTTTTGGCGCCGCTGTAGTGCATCCATGCCTGAACATCAGTAGAAGTAATCGCCATCAATTTTTAGATTTGCCAACCACCACAAGGTCACACAAACTTCGTAATGCTTACCCTTCCGCGCAAATCTCGAGGAATGCCTTTTCGTGCATAACGTTTTACTAACACAGTTATTGAGTTAGGTTTTACGATGAGATCTCCTAGGAATTCTTTTCACCACACACACACTTGTAGAAGATCGTCTTACATTTTGATCCCAAAGGTGGTAACTCGCCACCACAGTCTGCCAGCAGCTGATTCCACTTGCGCGCTTGACGATGCAGAACACTTCGGTAATCGCGATCGAATTTGTAGAGTGTTTCGGTGTTAACCCAGTGCGTTGGTAGCTTGAAACCGTAATAATCACTGTTGTATACATATTAGACAAAATATCTATGTTTAGAAATAGGGCATGTTTAAAAGACTATTACCCCTTGTTTGGATCAAACAACGAGGCACTACTGCTACCACTCGCGGTGGTGGTGGTGCTACTCTCGCGTTCTCGTTTGTGACGTATGTGTTTGCTGTTAGTATTTTGGGAGATGGTTCTTGTTGCACGGTGTTGATGATCATGACGTGTGTGGCTTTTTGCTGGTATCTTTAGAGGAGAGTTAGTGTGGTTTTTGTTGGTATAGCAGTATCTTTCGGTTGAGGAGGATGCCGTAAAAAATGAAGGGGAAGAGGAAGCTTCTGAAATAACAGATGCTGAAGATGATGGCGGTGAGTATGACGACGACGACGACGACGAACCGCTGCTATAGGCGAAACTAGACAACGAGTTACTGTAGCTGGGTGAATAGTACGGAGAAAAAGGGAAATGTTCGTCTCCGTAGGGTGTTGTATCAGTCGAAAGAAAATGGACAGAGTTGTTGTACAGTTCACTCATGGCTTGCTGTTCGGACATTGTACTTGCTTTATCCGTCGATAATGTGTGTGTTTGGTTATTTTTCGTTGTTGCTGTCGCCGTCGTTGCATTTAAGTTTGATGTCGTCGAAAGGCTTTGGAGAGCCTCGAGGAAACTGTGTTGGTCAATCGTCATTAATTTTATAGTTAAGGAAGATATTTCAAGTTAGGTATGTAGGAAGACAGATTAGCTATTCTGTGTGCTGAGTATTTGGGTATGTTTAAGGATTGGAAGGAGAAGTACGAAAGGAATGAGAGGAAGGTTAATTTGTAAAAAGAAAAAGAACAACAGAAAGAGTAATGTATCGCTTTTTTTGGTTCATAGAAGTAATATAGCACCAGGAATAGTTGCAGTAGCAGTTACTAGTGTCATACCAG
Source organism: Zychaea mexicana (assembly GCF_025766255.1). Taxonomy (NCBI): domain Eukaryota; kingdom Fungi; phylum Mucoromycota; class Mucoromycetes; order Mucorales; family Lichtheimiaceae; genus Zychaea; species Zychaea mexicana. The sequence goes on from NW_026516676.1 coordinate 454,326, forward strand.
ATAATATGGTATGCTGTAGTAGAAAAAGAGAAGTTTACCTGTAATGGTTATAGGGAGGTAAACTCAACGACGAACACGCATTTCTGCTTTGTTCTCCTTAATTGTGTGCAAGCGTCGGTGTGTGCGAGTGGCAAAGTAAACAACACACAGAGTTTGTGAAACAATAGCGTGCATAACTCCACTTGAACGCTACAGCACTGAGATGAAATGCTGAGATAAACAACTATAGTAGAAGGACTGTTCCAATATATGCAGTAAGATGACCATCATCGTTTGTGAAATTGCAAATGATTCTATCAAAGGCGGTATGTAAAAATTCCAACGGCCCTTTTATTTGGTTAAAAGAGTATGTATTATTCTCTCTTTATACATACTTCGTGTTACATACCAAATCTAACCCCATATATGTAGCTTCTGATTCATTATTACTTTTTTTTCGTTTCATTCTAGCTATTACTAATACCTACTGCGTATACTCGGGTCGAACGGGTGTAATGGATGCCATGTGCTACTGTCTGCTGCTCTCCTTCCTGATGTATAGCTTATAATTATAGTCTTCACCCTTTCATCACCATTACTGCTACCATTAATACATACGTATTTGTAGAGACTGTAAATGACTCTCTCGAGGTTTGAAATGACTTGAACCCTTTCTAGTACTGCAATATTATGTATCCGCCAATTATCATGCAGCAGCAGGACTGCCTGTCTGGTGTATTACACATGTGATGACAAGATCCCTGTTTTCTCTTGCATCTCCTTCATGTCGCCGGGTTTTTGACAGCGACGACTCTTAATGCCTCTCTCGTGTTGCTCCTTCTCTCCGTCGGTTCCCTTGGAGCTGCCCCTGACGGAGCGGTAAAAAGTTCTCGCATCACTCTTCTGTATTCCCGGGCTTCAAGTGATAATATAGCATGAAAAGGCGGCTATATTTTTAGGCATATCTACCGATCAAGCTCTACCCTAATTTCACTTTTCAACATATCATCTCAACCATCATAAGTCTCTTCGTGGTTCCATTTTGAGATAGACATAGTGGCACTTTGATTTTGTTTATTTTGAATGTCAATGATCGATATATTTTTAGTAACTAGTATTCTTCTTCCTTTATACTCAAGAATCCTTTCGCCCTATCCCTATTCACCTGGGGCATACATTGGAAAGTTGAGATTGCAATCTGACCCTTTTGAAGCCGTTATGAGCCTTTGAAAGCTTTCTAGAGCATTTGAAGATTCCAAAAGGCACCAAATTACATAATAAATTTGCGACGTATTACAGTATAGTAACACGCATCGCATAAAGAATGCAACATAGAGGGCCAATTTTTCTGTTTTTTAAGGAACATCAATGACAGGAGACGGAATAGAGAGGCTGTGAAAGAGAGTAAAAATATGTTATTGTTGCTACTACTGATGTTGCAATCGATATCGGTGCTAGTGCTTCTAAAACCATGTGCGACCCCTAGTGAGCACATATAGCTATGCGTTAGATGTTGTTTAGGTCTTGGAATACACATGCAGTAAAGGAGCAAGTGCTAAAGTCACTACGATAGATGCTAGTGTCTTATCTCTGCCATGGTAACACATTGCTTCATTTGATGATACAATTTGTAATTTGGGCATACATAACTCGGCCTACTATCTATGTATGTCACAGCTCAGGTATCGTTTCTTGCAATTTCTCCCTTCTCAAACCAGTTTTATATCTGACACACATCTCAACATTACGTATGTATGAAGAAATCTAGTTCTTTGTAAGTTCTATGTCCAATCATTGCTCTTTAGAACACATTCTAGGAAGCAAGAAATGTATAAAACTTGATGCACGCCTTTGTATTCTAGTAGCAGTAATTACTAAAGCTTTTTAGATAGCATAATAAGCTACTTAATATGATTTTCTGCTGCCATGTCTACAGATCTTTGTAGAGCGCCAAATCGCTTATTAAAAAGCTTATGCTTTCGACCAAGAGTTTTATGAGTGCCAAATACAACAGGGCCTTCAAACTATACGATCTATGTACACCGACAGCTTTGTAAGTGCTTCTGAGCGGGCTATAAGGATATACATCCTATATTATTGTAAATGCATAGAGTTAGTATGTATTCAATAAAAACATCTATATATGCAGAAATTCGAGAAAAAAACTTACAGTTCTGTACACAAGCTTTCCTGGAATAACCTTGCGATGTTTGTCCCTGCGAGCAATCTCCTGATAGTGTGTATGTACCCACTTTTGCGACTCCAAGCGTATATACGACTCATGCAGGTTGCGATACACTGTTTCTTCAGAATTGGTCAAGAAGAACGAAAGCCGAATTAGCTTTATGACCCTTCTGAAGCAGAGTTGCGGTTGCGGTTGCGCCTGCGGAGTTGCACAAACTACATCATCACATTGCTTCCTCTTTCAGCTGATAGAAGCTGTCGTTTGGAAGTTGACGATGATTTTGAGCAAATGGTGCATCCCCGTCTCATTTACGCTTTTACAAGGATGCAAAATACGATATTTAACAAGAAACAGAAAAAAAAAGAATATCAGAGACATAACTAGCTTAAAAGCTTCTCCCATCCTTGTGGACACAGCTCCCGGATGATGCTGTTTTCATGCTTGAAAACTACATTTCTGGGGCCATTGGTAATCCCTCTCGTCGCTCTCAGCGGCTAGGATATTATCTTTGGCTTTGCTGGCGACGAAAAGCTCGCGGGGACGCTTTCAACGACCTGAATACATGTTTAGAAGGATGTGACGCATAGTAACCAGCAAAAGGATGCGCAAGTCTCGTACTTCAGAAGTTGATAGAGCAGAAGTGTTGCCGTCGTAGGTCAATTCCAGGCCACTTTCTATCGATGGCACCGACTACCACACAATCCAGTATTTTGCAACCCAAATTTCGGGGTACTGTAGTCACTGATTGGTATTTGATACAATGTTAGTCATGGTGGTCAAGGTGGTTGATTTCATTGTGCGCAGTAGAGAGAAAAGACCAACGGTTGGTGAATTGACAGCAGTCCGAAACAATGATGGTCCTTTTCAAGGGTCGACAACTTTCATGTCGATGGACTATGAGAGGAACGATATTTTTAGAGTTTGTGCGCTTATAAAATTTGCAAATTTATGAATAAATGGTGTGGGGAGCGATGTTTGCAGATATTGCTTATAGCTTTGAAGTAATAACGCTGGTATAATCTAATTACAAATGCAAAGTAAGGGTTCTGGTGGTTGGGGGAGAGTAATGGGCTTTTTTACATTCTACGAGCTTTTTTACAATCGTCTTCTCGTTCTTGGCCGTCTTCTTCATCGTCTTCTCGATGGGGCCTCTTGTTGCTGCCAGTTGCCTCAGCCATTTTCCTTGCCATAGCATCGATCATCAGCATGGAACCTACTTTTGTTCGGTTTTCTCGGAAAAGCTTGTCGTATGGTGGTTTTGCTAAACAGACAAGAAATGTTAACCAGCCATGACCTGACATATTACATAAACTTTCTATGGTTTATAGTATAACAACGGAGATTTGTACCTTGCCCAGGTGGGAAAAAGTACCATTCTGGCAGGAAATGGCGTGCATTCTTGGGTTCATGGCTGTAGACCAAATCCTCTAGCTCCTGACATCGTCGATATAGCGCTTCTTCATCTGTCACAAGAAGGCCTGCTTCTGGCTTGGTTGCTTGTATGGCACGGTTCAGTATTACTGCCTCACCAAATTGTGTTCTTTGGTTTGTTTTGAGATGAAGGTACATGAGGAGTGTCTTGGATGCAACTGTCTCCATGCTCTTTGCAAACGAAAATAACTGCTGTCGCTGTTCTTCGTTGTGGTCAAAGACGGCAAGATCTCGGATTTCTTGGGTAGATGGGACTGTAGAGCCTTGGAAAAGGTCTTTGCACACGGTGACGAGTAGATTGTTCCGGATATCCATGTCTCTAGGTGTTGACTTCTGAAAAAGAGGGTTGTTTGAGTTGTCCCAGCATTTCTCCCTTAGAAGGAATATATCAAAAATAAGTATGCAGACTACTCACAATGTACTTAAAAACACTCTCCAGAGAGATGTCTCGGAGGAAGTGCACCCAGGAATTAGGTTGGAATATGGCAGTATCGGTTCCTCTTGTCGCTTCAATCTCCTCTAAGCATCGGTGGGCTTTTTGCACACCAAGACCCTTTTCCAATGTCTTCATGATCTTGAAATCGTACGAGGAACTGCTGCACTTTTCGCTTTGTAAGTAAGTCAGAGCCCGCTACAGACAGGTAGTATTAGTCGACTGAATTATTCTTTTCCATACATAGGACGCATACATGTTGCTTTTATAATAAAATTAAACCTACAGTATACTCGCATCGGTCAAACAACCAGTAAGCAGTGACCAAGTTTGCATCCGCTTCAGATATATGAATGAGCGACGTGCTAGTTACTGCATCACCAGAATCGCGCAGACTGCTGTAATATCGAGCGAATGTATGTGCTTGGTAATTGGGTTGTTGTTTATCCGCCGGACGTGCAAGAAGCAGTGAAAATTTATCGCTCAAGTTGGGATAGTTTTTGTTATCTACGTATAAGAGGTGCATACAAGCATATCATTTCTCAGCAACAAACAAGAAACGATAAAGTGAAGCCCCTTCAGCATTTATCTCAAAGACACTTACATTCATGACCCAATAACTCTTGGAGTATCAGATCAATGAACAACTGTTCATTCACTGCTTCGTGTCGACGGATAGGTAACTGTTGCTGTTGTTGTTTTTGTTGTGTCATGGTAGGACTATATACAGGCACAATGCTTTTGTCGTAGTAATCGTCATCATTTTGGTAGTCGTTGTAGGAATCATCATAGTCAGGTTGCCGTTGTGAACTTGTTTCTGTTTCTTCTTGTATTGGCATTGGAACGTGCACGTAAGGTGATGATAAAGAACGGTGGTCTTCATCGCTGAGACGCAAAGGAGACGGGGATGTGCTGTCATAATCAAATGCAGGCAGCATTTTGGACGATGAGGTGGTACTGGATGATGGTGTTGTTGTAGCAAAGGTGGACCAGACTGTACTATTATCGGCGGATGTAAGGGTATGAGACGGTGACGTGTGTGGTTCTTGCTTTTGTTGACACGGTAGCAGTTTTTGCTGTGGTTGTGGTAATGACGGTGGTGACGGAGCCTTTTGAATAAAGTGCGCAGAAAAAGGTAAAGAATGAGGTAAGGAAAGCGCTGCTTGTTCCTCCACCAGCGGCATGGGGAAACGGTCATTCAATGCCGCAGGTACAACGCTTTGAGACTCCGGTTCAATCTTGCTGTCTGATTTATCCTCCTCCAATGCCAATTCGCTGCCGTCTTGCTCCAAATCAGAAAGCTGTTGCTCACAGATCGCCCGGGGTTCCTTGTGGTCCTTTCGGCATGAATTAGAATACTTAATGGGCAAACGTATAAATTTTCAGGTGGAAGACCTGAGGGTATAGATAAAGAAAGGAGAACCGGCTTGTTTCAATACACATACCGATTCCTCTGTTCCTGATGTATCTGGTGAAGCATCAACATCTCCTCTTCTCTTTTCAGTCATTCTTGGGCATCTTTCTTCGTCTTCCGAGGATATGGAAGTATCTGATGTCGGCTCAGCTGTAATAGACGGTACAATCTGCAATTCTGCTTCGTAATCAGGGTATTTGGAAGTAGTAATAGCTTTGTCGTTTTCAACTTCCATTAGGTGCGTTTCACTTTGATGGTATATTAATGCCTCGTCAACGAACTCGCCCTCTGTAGTATCATTCTCCAAAAGACCACCCTGAGATTCATCTTTAGCGCTAGCAATAGTTCCTTCTTCGTCTTCCATGAGCTCATCTTGTTCCTCCATGTCTATTGCCATCTCATTGTAGGGGCCGCTGTCCGCACCATGCGTTTCACTTTGTGGAGTTTCGGTAACAGTTGGGATTTCGCAAATAGCCGTTTGTTGTCGCTCGTCGACATGGGTTGCTTCTGTCGTAATCATCCCTTGTTCAACAACCTGCTGGAACGATTCACCAAGGACTGTTTCTTGTGACAGATGCTCATCACCAGTAAGTATCTCATCTGGTGCTGCATTAGTTACTTCTTGTACATAGTCCAGTTGTTGCTCCAAGGCAGCAATATCTCCAGCATCGTCCTGAGTTTTTTAATACCCACTGTTAGTATCTGTATTAATGTACCTTAGCTGCAAAAATATACATTAGACTTTACCCTTGGAAGCATATCTTGAGTATTAAAGCCACTTTGGCTTCCTTGCGTATCACCCAACTCTACACTAACGGCAGAGGCAGTCTGATATACATAGTGCATATAAAGATATCACGACTAGATTAGATTATATATATATTTGAAGGGAGAGGAGCCATACCGAGTCATAATCTGTTGTCGCTTGGGATTGGCTTTCTACAGAGGACCCTCGTGAATACTGGTTGGTGGTAGCCACCGTGAGTGAGCCCATGTTACTGAATCCACCCTGCTATCAATGAGTTTCGGTGGAAGCCGTTAATACGCGAATGATACATACATGTACATACTGGAGAAAGGTATACAGATATGATTTCCTCGTTTTACCTTAGACCCAGTTATTTTGTCCGTTATTTCGACGTTTCCACACGAATCGAATAACAGAAGACGATCGTTCCAAGACACATTAGAATCATTAGGGTTCTAATAAAGCGTGTAACAGTAAAGCTGTTAAATATACATAAAGATTACATTCCTGTCATCCTTTCTTTCATTTGGCCTTTTCTTTTACCTGAACAAGTCTCCGCTGTGTAAGTGCTAAACAGGTATCTTTAAACGGGTACGCATCCTGTTGTTTGATAGAACCAAAACGACAAAACAAGGTTATTGTTACTTACAGATGCATCTCAATGACCAATCAACACAATATTTTTCTCCCATTTCCTTACCAGGAGCCGTTCGGATCCAGGTATCGTCACTTCTAAATCTAGTTGTCCGTCATGAGACGATGAAATTGTATGACGAACAATCTCTGAGGCATTCCCACTGATAGCACGAAAAGCGATAATAACAGAATAACCCACGGTTGCTAAAATAGTATGATATTTCGTTCAGTCTACCAAAAGAGCGATAAGCCAAACCCTTACCAAAGCACCTAGCGTAGAAGCACTTTACCTGGAATCAATCGCATGGATGTAATTTCACACATTTCGTTCAGTTTGTTAGGACGAATTATGAAGAGCCACTTCTTCTTGTTATTGGCATAGAGCTCAATGATGTTGACGCACGCCTGTTTGTCGCAATTTTGTGTTCTATATCGGCGTGGAAATCAACATACTCATGTCCAGAAATCCACTAAAAGTTTTCAAAAAGAAAAAGAGAGAAAGAAAACTTACGTATTTCTTCCAACATCCAGCGACGAATCCTGACCGACAGCAAGGATGCATCTGGTTTCGTTATTAAAATCACGCAGCGCAGTGATATGTGTAATAGCGCCTTCAACCAGCGTTTGTTGTAGATAGAGAATCATGAAAAAGAAAACATTTTTATTAGCGTAGCAGATGACACGTCGATTATATACGCACGAATAAGAGTATAGGACAGATCCAAAAAGACAGCAAAAACGTTTTCTATTACTGTTAATCCTGCTATTCGCAATATACCTTCTTCATACGCAGTATGTCGCTTCAAACGGTTCGGTCTTTTTACATGAATCGTATCCAAGGAACATATCTTCAAGTGAATCAATAGACCGCGGATAGTGCCGGCAATTAAAAGCGCGTGGTTGAGATATACACGATCTTGGCTCTTCCGGCTATCGGTTGTATGAATGTTTGGAAGTATTAGCTCGACTGAAGTTACAGGTGCTCCATCAAGTTCTGATGCTTTAACCGTCGTTGAAGTCTACATTTGTAATAAGATACATTGTCAGAACCACTGATTGCAGCTTCTTTATTTTGACGCTTTGTCCCGTCTTTTCTTCCATCTCTTCTGTCACACCGCTCTCTTCTTACCGTGCGTACAACATCACCCTGAATAGGATATTCCAACATGATCACTCGGATAGAGCCATCTTGCATACCCAATGCCAAAATATGGCGCAAGACCTTGGTATGTTTTTTAAGCTCTTCCCCCGAACTTAATGGCTAGCATTTATATAGAGGTCAATTAATTAGCTCTCGCTTGTTGACTCAAAAAGTATATCTGGTATCTAATCCTATTTTACAACCTGATTTTTCTTTCTCGATGCCTTCTCTTTTATCTGATGTTGGCAGCATATTACTTACTACTTCCATAGGCACATGCATGATATTCAACGAGCAAATCACGCCGACTAACGGTTCATCCAAAGCAACGAGTTTCAGGCTTTCGGAAACAACATTAAACCAAAATATAGCATTGTGTCCATTCTTTTCTTCCTTCTCGTGGGAAGAACTGGCTACGATGATCAAGACGGGGTTGCCTTTGTAAGCGCAGCTTAATACATGCTTGACCTGTTATTATACGTGTGTATAGTTTTGTTTGCTTAAGTATATACTATTCATAGATAGCTCCACTTTATATTGTTATGCAACATACGAGATCTAGATAACTTACTTGTTTGACGAGAGTCAACCGATTAAGATCTTCAAGACTGACTTGTAACACACTTGCTGTTGTTGCTTTTTCGTTCTTCAAAATGTCGTTGTCGTTGTCTTTGTTATTGTTGCGGAAAACTTGTACCGAATCGTCGTTAAAGCAAAAATACATGTTTGGATTTCTGTTGCCACCACTGTTCCGTACGGTGGTAATACTGCTGCCAACATTATTACCACAGTTCTCGTTCTCGGTGACAAAAGGATCAAAGAATCCACCGGAGACAGCAGCAGCTTTAGAGATGGTTTCTTCGTTGCCCGAGCTCATCGCTTGCTTGATTGCGAAGGTGGAGGGGTTGTGAAGAGAATATAAAATTCCTTTTTCTCCTACAAGTTGATGCCCAGGAGAGAGAGGTGGATTTTGATAGAATTACTACAATTAAACAAGAATTGTCACTTTGGGAGAAAGAGAACGATCCGCAGGTGTGTGTGTGTGTGTGTGAAACGTTCGCTGTTGCTGCTCGCCATTTCCCCGCTCGTCGCGCATAACGGCGTGTGTACAGATGGACAAAGAAATTATAAGATAAACTAAGCTGCTATGAACATGTTAAGAACTCGTAATATCTCTAATATAATACTGTGGGAGTCGATATCGCTTACTTCCCATCGCAAAGATAAATAAACAACAGAACATATGAATATAAAAAAGAACGAAAGGCTCTTTTTCGGCTATCATCCTTCCAGCTTTCTTTCAGCATGGCTTCTTTCAGCATGGCTTCTCAAACAGAACCATCTCATCATAAGCACAGCAAGTATATCCTCATCAGTAACTGTGAATCGTATGTTGGCCATGCCTTGGCACACCATCTTGCGAGTGAACTTATGCTCCGACCTGGCATGATGAAGAAACACTGGCGTGTTCGTGCCCTGTGTCACAACTTGCAAGGAATGGAAGACTTGATCCAAGCTGGTGTCGATGTCCAGGTACAACTTACATACACACCTTCATTTTATCTCGTCTCATTTGTGTTACCGAAGCTAATGATAATCTTACAACGATACGCTGCTGTTGTCATCGTCTTCTCGTGAATATGGTAGCAAGTCAATTATCAAGACGAAATGATGCTTCGCAGCCAAATGAAGCACGTCCGCTCGCTTATCATTACAATGGGCACCAATGAAAGCCGTGTTACAGACACCATCAAAGTCATCACTGTTGCCAGCTCGGAAAAGGTGAAACGCGTACAAATGATCTCCTGCACCGGATGCCAATATGCCGAGTCGGAACAATCACCCATGGGCCAGTACCATATGCTTGAGCAACTTATGCGCAGTACGTTTGCCTATGGCCGCTGGTGCGTGTTTCGTCTTACATTCATGAACCAAGGTTTTTACTTTTGGAAAGACATGATTGAGCATAGCGGAAAGATTGGCATGTCTATGTCCGAGACCACGCAGTTTACGACTATCAGTATCCAAGACGTGTGTGACGCTTTGGCCACTCTGGTGCTCAGTCCTAAGAAGCAAGATATAGAAGGCAGTAGTCTCCTTGCTGTCGACGACGACGAGGATGATGAAGAGAATCCTGAGCATCTTAAACGCATATATGAGCTGACAGGTCAATGCCCGTACACTGGAGAATTCGCGGCCAGAAAACTCAACGAAGCACTCGGTGCCGAAGAAGGTGAAATCCAGTACGAAGAAATGAGCGAGGAAGAGTTGCGTGAATACCTGCATCGCATGTCTGCTAGACCCAACCAAGCAGATCCACCAGGGCTGGTGCCTGATCCTCATCGATACCTTAATGAGCAAGCCATTAATATTATGCTCGACTGGTTCAAGATACTAGAGCGTACGGGGATGGGCCAAAAAGTGACCGACGACATACGTGATCTGACCGGAAGAGAGCCAAAGGATCTTGGCCAATTCTTTATTGAGAACCGTAACGAGTTCAGACGCCCTTCGAAATAGCAATAGCAGTAGCAAGAGTACGAATTTAGTAGAAGTTGTAGTAGTAGCAACTTTAGTATCGTAAAATGAAAATATGAAAGAATATAAGCAAGTTATTCTTGTGAGATCATCTTCCTTGTCTCCTCCAACAGTCAAATGAAGAGTCCAATGTATTTTTCAACTATTAAGTGACACCGGGTAGGGGGCGGTATATTGTAAGGTGAAAGCGTTACATTCTGTGAGGTAGTATGGTGTTGGTGGCTAGTATGGTGATATCTTTATTCGTAGTCGTCGTTGTTTTTATAGACGATATCCTCCACCAAGTATTGTGGAAACGATAGAGTAACGTCAAGAGTAGTAGCGATGGTAAGCCTTTATTGACATTATTTCAAAGAAGTGGTTTCAAAAAGAAGTAAAACTGGACAAACAGAAAGGATGTATTTGATTATATATACAGTAATATTAATGATGGTAGATGTTTTCTCTTTAGAGGCAATCCACCAAAACTGAGGAAGAGGATTACACACAAAAATCGCTTTTTTGTTATCTAGTCTCTAGTCTATTGACCTCAAACCATTCGCCACTTTTAGCATCCAATGTCTGGATGTAAAATTGTTGTAAACCATCCACGGCTCGCTCTTCAGCTTGGATGCGTGTTAAATTCTTTCGCGCTTGCTTCCCCTTGATCCAAAGATCTTCTTGCTCTTGCTGTTTTTGAATTGACTGGAACGAGCGTGCGAATTGCTGCTCTTCTTGCGAATGCTGTCTCGTCATGGATGCATACTTGCTGCGTCGGATAGGTGTAAATGAAAACCCAGCACCCAAGCTACGTTCAGGTTTAAATAAGTCGTCTTCTTGCCCCGAGTCCTCACTACTTCGTCGTCTGGGATCGCTCAAAGTAAGGTCGAGCTCATCCTTGGATATATAGCTACACATACCGATGATCAGTATATACAATTATTAAACTCTTCGCTCATTTTGTCTTTTTTTCGGTTACTAATTACATTTTCTTTCCTTTGGACCCATCGTCTAACACTCCAGTACTCGATGAACCTTGGTCAAGTATGTTTTTCGCTGTCCTCTTCGTATCGATATTACTTGAAGTACCGGAGCTGGGAGAAGAAATAGTGGTAGTAGCTCCAGTACCGCTGGTACTGGTGCCGGCGTTGGCGCTCTCTTTTGCCAAAGACGATGACTCTGGACCCGGTCGCCCCATCTCTGCCGGCGAAGGAGCGGGAACATTTGCCACCTTGCCCCATACTGGCTTTGGTGTTGCTGCTGCCGCTGCTGCTGCTAATTCCTGCTGCTGTAACTTCCTTCTTTCTTTCTGAGAGAGCTTTTTTGAAACATGCGGTGGAGATGGCTAAGACATATAATATGTGCATTAGATCAAAATTATAAAGTGCAACGCTGTTTATACTTCATTTACCTTGCCGAAGGAGGGCGGTGGCGTCGACGACAGCTCGGACGGTTTAGGATGTTGATCCAATACTTCCCGTAAAGATACCTTGGATCTATGGTATATTCATGCATGTCAGACAAATAGATCACCGTTGAAGGGTTAAAAGATCATCATGACTTACTCTAAAGATCCAAGGGACATGGCTGGTGTTGGTGCCCATCCTTGCCAGCTCGTTGTTGTCGCTGTCGTAATGTTGTGAGTACCCTGTTGCTGGCGACGACTATTCTTGCTCTCAGGCGGTAGATATTTGGAGCTCGATTTCTTTTTGTCGACTTTGTGCTGATCTTCATCCATGGCAAATACACCTTCACCCTCTTCACTCCTGGGAGTCAGTGGGGACGCTGGTGTTTCTGGAAGCACAGTCACCAGTGTTTCGTAATAGCTGCTCACAATGGGAGTCTCTTCGCGTGACAGCGTATACAGAGACGACCCAAACTCTTCATCTGTATCTTCTTCACCGGTGATAGGAGCCGGTGACGATAACATGACATTTCGCACTGACGGTAACTGATATGCTTGGCAGTAGCGAACATGTCGCTCGAGCTCCTGGATTACCTGTGGTTCTATGCCTTCGAGCATACTACATGCATTTAACAAACAATCATCAGCCATCCGCCTCAAAATAGCATGCCATCACACACCCAGAACCTGATCAGATGATTTGATTACCCGCTAGTCAAAAAGATATCCAGATTTGCTGCAATAAAATCAAGGCACGCATCCTTAAGCCAGTTGGCCAAGTAGAGATCCGCCGATTCGAGTAAATGGCTAGCCGTGCGTAGCTTCAAGAAGCGTACAAGCGCTCGCTCACATGACCGCTTTAACCGTGTAAGCAAGAGCTCGTCAGCGATACGTAATACATCTATTAAATAGTGCATCATTTCTTCGGGCGTTTCCTTATATAATCCACCAAACAGCTCGTTTTCGTCCATGTCCGCATACAAGTATTGTAATAGCGGCCGCATCAAGTCTTTTGATATATGCGTCATTTGTACATGTACCAACGGATCTTCTGATGAAATCTGCTCGCGCCTGGCTTCCATCCATACCGACCGTGGTTCAAACAGTGCCTCGAAGAAAGGACATCGTTGTCGAAGAACCACTTCGTGGCATAGAACGCTGTGCCCATCTTTGAGATCCAACACAACATCACACCCATGCTGCTCGTCAAGCAATCGCAACATATCCATTTTTAGGCTGGGTCGTGGCGTATTACCATACGCCAGTGATGCCGAGTCAAGTAATATCTCCATATCGAAAAGTGTCGCTAGCATAATCAAGTCTTTTTGGACCATCGTAGCCGTTGGAATAATAGCTTTGTTGTTGTTGTTGATGCTGAGATTTGGCTGCTTATAATACGCATTCATTGGGTGTATATATGTGTCGGTATATATATAGTCGCAGAATAGCAGCATAGCTGCTGCACTGATGGGTTGTCGGATGCGGATTTCGACGCGTTTTTGACTGGATGTCCAAATGATCTTGATATGGTCCGACTGAATCACCTTTCCTTTATCCTTGAACAATCGCTTGAAGAGTGGGCTGCGACTGATTAAGATGGAGCTATGGCAAAACATTGGACTGTGTGTTTCGGATACGAATACCACATCGGCAGTGTTATCTTCAGACCCAATTACAACCGCTCGATCCCAGGCCTTAGTAACCGTGTCTTTAAGCCGCTCCTTGTAATCGCGAACGATAGCCTTTTCTTGTACGACAACATCTTCAGCATCAGGGCCATTATCCATAACTTGCGTTTTATGATACAGCAGTTCAAGATCGGCTCCTTTTTCTCGTTCTAGCCGCTTTACATCGCGCTCGAGTTGATCAGATACCATGACATGCGGTAACGACGACGCCAAATCGTCTGCAAAAGTCGATCGTTCCCCGAACATTTTTTTGGGTGTTACTTCTGAGCGAATAGCAGCAAACGCGTTGCTCGGGCTTGCGCAAACTTGGATGCACCGTTGGAGCTTAGGGATTATGCGATATTTGTAGCCATCTTTCGTCGGGCTTCCGACAAATACTTGTCCAGATACAGTACAGACGATGAGTTCTCCGTGATGACCCAGACTAGCATCAACTGCGGCCAAGTGCGGCTTTTTCAAATCCCAAACACGCTTTGGAGAGCTGACGATGGCTGATTGCTTTTGCGACGACGATGACGACGATTTTCCTTTGTCTGCTTGCTTTGATGAGCTTGGCCGGCAAGTCCAAAGATAAATCTCGCCCAAGTTCGATATCGCTCCCAGATACTCATCACCACTTTGCAACAGCTTGACCATGTAATGGCTTGCACTTGTATATACTTGCATGTTAACCGGAAATCGGTTTGTTGGAAAACTGTTTGAAAAACTCATCTTTAGCTATTTTATATCCACTATTGTACGACTAAAGAGAAAATTACTTACATGACTTTCTGTTGAGTGTGATTGCATAGCAACAAAACTTCTTTGGATTCTAAAAGCACTGCTGTGGCATATTCCTAAGATAAAATTTACACACATGGATTAACAGAGAAACTTTTCCTGACTATCACTAGTAGGTCCACTTACCATTGCAACCACTTGCTTGATTCGATTGTTAAGTGCGATCTTTCTTGGAGTGGATTGACGAATATCGTCGCCAGCCGCATGGTATCCTTTTCAATCTATTTAATAAAATAGCGATCATAATCGATAGAGTATAAAACAATCTATACTTACCCAGCTGGCCTCTGTTATAACCAAATGTGAATAAGTCGGTTTGCGTGAAGACTACGGAATGCACTGTGGATGCTGCAGCGCCAACGATTTCCTGTCTTTTCAAACTCGGTGCCTGAATTTTGCGTGGTACGAGCTGCTGCATATCCTCGGTCTCGTAGCCTAACATTATCGCGAGTGTAGTGATGCCATAAAATGTACGTTTATGTAAGAGATTACTTGCATTATGACCACACACAGGCGCAAACACACAAACATCATACCCATTACGACACTATGAGACTTTTATAATGATAGCGTTCATACCTAACTGGCCATACTCATTACTTCCAAAAGTAATGACACTTCCGCGTACCGAAACTGCAACTGTATGATCTCTTCCGAGCGCGACAGCCATAATACGCTCAGGCCATTGAACCGGCTTTGGCACCAATTGAGCATCTGCTTCACTTCCTGTACCCAGCCGTCCTCCCCGTCCGAATCCACACAAAAGCAGATTATGCTTTTTTTCGCTCGTCAACACGGCCATATGATTCTTTGACATTTTCACCGATTCCATCAATACTGTCGTACGTTGCATAATTTGGCCAGTTCGCTGTGATTCCAGCTCCAAATGGACGTGTTCTGGATACGTTCTGTTTTCGGAATCCCGGTGGCCTAGCAAGTAATTGGTGTTGCTGCCCCAGGAGTACAAATCCGTACCACCCGACCCTATCATTTTTTTGCTGGATCCAACCACATCTTTGAGTCCTGCTGTGTCTTCATCGTCGTCGTTGTTAAATTTATCGTCTTTCTCTAAATCGATACTTTTCGGTACAGGGAAATTGTGTAATGTGATCGACATAAGCTCGAGCGGTCGAATCCCTTCCCAATCTTTAATATTGAGATCTGCATCGCCACGTTGAAGTAAGAAGAGTGCAATTTCAAGGTTGCCCAGATACAGCGATCTAGATATAACATATAACATACATGTCAGCACGGCAGTGGGAGACAAGGAAGCAAGCAAAGACAAAATACATGGCCCGACTTGCAGAGGCTGGAAGGTGGATGTAAGGAAAAATGGATAAGTAGAGAAATAACTTGCCTATGAAGTGCTGTCCAGCCATTTTCGCGATCTTGAATATTAATATTGACGAGAGGACACGCTATCAAGATTTTTGCGATCTCTGTTCGATTCCATGTTGCTGCACAGTGTAATGCTGTTCGTCCGCGTATGGATCGTTTATTTAGGTTGAATTGCCTTTGTCCTGTTGCTTTGGTATAACGCTGTAAAAGTTGGCGATAATGGTGTTGTTGTTGTTGTGGTTGTTGCTGAGGTGAATGCTGATAATCGTGGTAGTTGTTAATATTGGCAGCCGTAGTACTATTAACGCTGGCAGGTGGAGTCGTCGTGCTGATAATACTGGTGGTACCGGCGGATGCCAGTTGTACGAGATCTCGAACGGTGTCTACATTGTTATCTCTTACAGCCTTGAAGATCGAAAGCATCTGATTCACAAAAGGGTTTCAGATATTAAAGTATATAGGGCGAAAAAGAGAGGGACTAGAACGAAAGGACAACCGGCGAACAGGGAATGATGCATGCCGCAGTGCGTGATGAGTTTTTTCGGTGTGCTGCGATTTTGAAATTTGATTTGTTGATTTGCTTTGGGTTTCGGAATTCAGGCTATTCCCTTGCATAGGCACCGCATTACCAGTCGCGTAGCAAGTGAATTGCTACTGTACATTTTACAGCTGCTCTTTACTGTAGTTTAATGCGATCTATCGTTTAATAATGACAACTTGCCGTACTACTGAGAAAGCTTACACCTTCTTTATAATGAGCTTTTCGGTCTGCTTTTCGACTTAACTGCGAACGAGCGGTGATAACGACGAATCTGTGTACGGCACAAGCCAATGCTGCTTAACGCGCACTAATCTGTATGTAGCACATGGTACACCGTGCCTATCGTTTTGGAGAATACACACCCTAAATCCCATCAGAATTGAGTAATCCCGAAGTCTGACCCACATTTTAAAACAGGAGATGGGTACCATCGAATATGTTATCAATGGTACATAGAGAACGTCGCTTAATATATAATTACTGGCAAAAACATCTTACAAGTGCTGACACCAGTGCCTTCAGGTAACAGAATTGGCCTTTTAGATGTGAAAATGTTAAAGGATATATCATGCGCATTTGACGGTTAAAAATCTAATAACGAGATAACGAGCCGCACGAGCGGACAGAAATCTAGGCATTAATACAGTATACAGCGAAGTAAAAAAAGGATCAAAGTCCCAAGGCGTGCGTATGCGACATTCGGTAATGCAAAAAAAGACCTTTTTTTTATTATTACTATCAAGTTACAAGGTATCAAGATTGTACGGGACAATAAAAAACTTTAGCCCACGATGATATCATTTCTACAGATTCTTTATATAGTCCATGACCTTCTAAGTATATGGTAGAGCATATCTTTCACAAAGCAAAACCTATTGCATGACCCTCTTTCAATTGTTTTTCTTCATAGTATCGGAAGCAGTAGCCTCTTGCTGTTTGGACCGATTTAAGCAATATCCCAAGAAGACGGCAGGGATTGCGAACAAAAGTGGTACGACTACGCCGGTCAACAGTGGTCGGACACTGTCGTTCTGCTCCACCATAAATGTATAAATGGGTGGCATAATCCTCGGTGAAGTAAGATGCATAGTAAGGATCGAGCCAACAGTAACGAGCGTCCACAGATCCTTGGGCGAATAAAGTCCACCAAATATGCAAAGTGCAGCCTCCAAATAAAAGGCTGCTTTAGGATTCGTTTCCATAAGTCCTGTGCCACCAACGATAACCCTGCTTATGGGATCAAGAGGCAAGTCATGTCCATGAACGAGCCAATCCGTAACGAAATGAGAAAACGACGCGACGAAACCGGGGAAAAACAAGGATGCTGACTTTTGGCTCCGTCGAGTAGCTGCAGTAGCAATGTATCCATAGAGAACGGATAAAAGAGCGGCACCAACCAAGCTGTGAGTATAGTCGCAACGGAGCATTATAGGTCCTAGTGCGCCGGCTTGATCGTCCGGAAGCTTTGAGATACCCTCCAAATCAACGAATGCGAATAGGCCGTGCATTATATCGAGGAAAGCGACACCGAAACATAATATATTGGGCGATGACTCAGGGAACCATTCACGGAATAGCAGTGCTAGTGAGAAATGGCCAGCAAACATTCTTGTACAAAATCTGTGAAGGATGTAATAACTTACAGATTTATATATTCATCTATTCGTGTGTGTCACCTATTTTGTTGTTTTTTACTATTTTGAGTCAAATGCTTCAGCCTGCTGGGTTTTAGCAGTGCTTGGCCTTAGTAATTATTGAGGAATTAAAAAAGCACGCAATACACTTTCCAGAAATCACGATGAAGAAGTTCCTGAAATGCCCAGAGTCTAATATACGACGGCGGTAAAACTGATACGTGTGTGATTAAGCTCAAATGAGATGAGCGATGTGGGGCACGCATGAGTTATAACTAGAGTCTTTTTGTTATTACGTGCGTAGTTGAATAAAACTGGCACATCAGAGGGAACTATAGGTAGCAACCATTGTGCTACAAAGCGGGAGGGAGAACGAAGGTTGCTGATTTGGCTGGAGTTCCTGACGTGAGAAAATGAGCCACGAATATGAAGCTCGCCAAAAAATGAAGGGACCTGTTACAGATGATGAGAAATCGAAACAGATGGTTACACTTGCCTGCGATGTTTGTAATAGTGTAATAATAAGCATGAGTATCTTTCGGAGACTTTACTGCTTTTCCAAACAGTAAAAAAACCGTGGAAAGTTCAAGAAAGCACACAAAGAAGTCAAAACAGGCCTTACTAGCTACCCAAGAGAATGGATCCGCTTTGCTCATTTCACTTTATAAAGCATCTTCATATAGTAATGTCATATAGACGCCCGCATTAATAAAGTGATACTTAAGTACGCAACGCAACCATTTAACACACCTTTTTTGTACTGGACGGTTCTTCTCCTGTAACTACGTAGAACTGCTTTCACATTTTCATCCATCCAGTCTCATTTGACCTAACGATAACTACACGAGTTCCGAAAACATTGGATGGTTATCCGTTGAAAGTCGTCCATCAGCGACGTCGGTTATAAGAGGCTAGGAAGAGTAAGGTATAAAAACAGACGCAGGCAAAAGCATTGTTTGTACTATTTCTGTTTCGGCAGAGCTAAACGTGTAATTTTTAAGGTTAGTGAGACGGGGCCGGAAACACTATTGATTCGGTTAACAGGAAGTCTGATTATAATCTCTGTGTACGCGCCGGTAGGTGTGTGCTTTCTCGCTTCTTTATGTAGCTTTTATTTTTTACAAAGGTATCCCTTCCCCAAATGTCGTAATCCCAGAAGATGTTTGCGAAGCTGCTTGTGGTCATTGGGACTTCGAGGCATCATGCATAAAAGTCGTCGACCCTTGAAAAGGTTCATCATTGTTTCCGGATGCTGTCGATTCATCAACCGTTGGTCTTTTTCCTCTCTCCCATTACTGCGCACAATGGAATTGACTACATATCTCGATCACCATGAACAGCATCTATCACATTTTGAAAGCTTTTTTTTAAAGATTATGCGCCAATCGGTGAATGCATTATCTCGAATATTGGTGTTTTTTTGAATTTCAAGAGCTCTTTTGGTCTAGCGAAATATTGGATCATGCGGTAGTCGGTGCCACCGATCACGAAAATGGCCTGAAATTGGTCAAGCACGACAGCACCTCTGCTCAAAATATGTGTTGGTTCCCTTTTGCTGGTTACTATGGGTCATATTCTTCTTACCATGTATATAGGTCGTTGAATGCGTCCAGTGCGAGCTTTTCGCCGTCAATGAAGCCAATGATAAAATCCTGACCACTGGGGCCTACTCGGTAAGTATGATATTAGTTATAACTGAAATCAATCTGCCTACCCAGAACCGCACATCTGTACGATTTGCTCAGTAGCTCGAAGCTATATAAAAAAAACTCTGCAGAGCATCGAATGAGAATAGCAATGATCAAAGAATAGCTGTCAAGCATGAAATCACAATTGTGTTCATAAGGATGGGAGGAGCTTTAAACTCGTGGCTATGTCACTGATCTTCTTTTATTAATTAACGTATTTTGCATCCCTTTTAAACGTTGGTAAAACAGTGGTGCGCCATTTGATCAAATTCACTGTCGTGCATGTACGACTTTGAAATGACAGCTTATATCGATTGACAGGTATACCTTTTTTGTGCAAATAAGGAGGTAGATTGGAGGCGCTTTTCATGCATTGTCTAACAAATGCTCATAAAGTTTTTTGTATAGTAAGTTTCTTCTCGAATTGCTGCAGTATGGGTGCTTTAAACTAGCTCTGTACATAAATAAGAACATAAGCATTGCTATCTTCATTGCCCACTCAGAAGTACTCTCAATAAACTGTCGGTAATTTTGGATCGTATAGTCTTGAAGACTTTATGCACTGTATTTGGCATTTGTAAGAACCCTTGGTCAAAAGTACAAGGGCTTTGTAGAGCTCTTGGTGTCCTTCCACAATGAATGCAAGTAAAAAAATGTAACCTAAGGTTCCGTAATTAGAATATCAAAAATGGCCAAGATATGGTTCATATAGCAAATGTGCAGCCGTGGTACATTTCATACATGGCAACAAGAAATTGATCATGAGTAGCTTGCTATGCCATCCATAAAACTATAATAACTATTGCTGTTAATATATTAAGTCGTACACCGACTCTTACTCTGTTTCCTGCTTCGTCGAATGTGTTACAGAAGCGCGATAGCTTGTCTTAATGCTTACAAGAACTTGTTTCTTTAATACATACATTATGCAGAAATATGTGAATGTACGACTGGAAAGGATGCGAAATAACAACGGGAGCTGTTGTGACACAGGACATAGATGGTCCTGGATAAAGCATGTGTTGCCATAAAACTGATACGACATTAATACCTTTAGTATTGAATTTAGCGCTTGCTCTTTCAAATAAATTTTGCAAGGCTTGAAAAACAGCTAATGCATTATTTCTCTAAGCTCAGTTTTACCTTAGAGGGGGATTATAGCAGCAGTTGTAGTCGTAGTAGCAGGAGTAACAACACTTATACTTTATATCTCTCAAACACTCCCTATCATGTGTTCGCTAAGCATCAGAAGAGTAAAAGTGTCCTAATATGGATATCACTTATGCTAATGTGGGATGCTGTATTATGCACACGTGGACTGGGACAGGACCGAAGGAAAAATTTGCATGTAACTGAGTACTAGTTATATGATACCGTCAAAAAGTACCCATGTGTATCTCTGAAAATGGATTAGGATGGTACTTAAAAATGGTTGAGTGGTATATCATGTACGTAAACTTTTGACTCGTCGAAGAGAGCAAGAGTTCCGAAAACAATTAGAATTGGGATATTTCGTTGCATGGTTGTATTAAAAGCTTGCAATAAATAAAGATGATAAAAATGACGATGATAATAATGATGATGACAACGACGAAGACGAACTTAAATT
The DNA here is from genome assembly GCF_025766255.1 of Zychaea mexicana. NCBI lineage: Eukaryota > Fungi > Mucoromycota > Mucoromycetes > Mucorales > Lichtheimiaceae > Zychaea > Zychaea mexicana. Next base: position 475,493 of record NW_026516676.1, read on the forward strand.
GGGAGAAGCGAAGCTGCTTGTCGACCCACATACGCACTGCCGTATCTTAATGTAGAAACGCCTCCAGGGATGTACGATCCGAAATACCTACACGATATTACAATTCAGCCAAGAGATTAATAAATCGCAGCACCACCACTCTTGTCCACCTTATAACGTGTGATAGTTTCCATCCTCTTTTCATCCCCTCCTTCTTTTGAATATACATGTATATGCACGCACCATACTAGAGCAATCAGCTGCAGAATAGCGAATATTATGGTAAGGACATAACTTCGTACCTAAACAAATCGCAAACGTTTTATAATTAGTAAAAAGAATGATTGAAAATACGGGATTCACGATAACCATTCTGCCCTCCCGTTCTCTCGATCTTTTCTCGGTACACATTCCAATCCATGACCGTATAATAATCGAATGCTACATACACCCAGCGAGAAATACAATGTCAATGCCATGGTGCCAGTGTAGGAAAGGGTAAACGGTAGTCGCTCCATGGTAAGCATATGCTTCAAATGGGCCATAGGACCTCGAAGCATAGCGATGCTGACAAGAATCAGAATACTTGCCACTAGAGTCAAGGTGATCAGTTACTGTAGATACTATCGTCAAACCTTAAGGGATAACATTCCGGTATATGATCCGTTTACTCACATGTGAACGTTGCAGCGAATTTGCCTGGGCTCAGAGGAACAATAGGCAAGAATAAAAAGAAAGCCTGCATAATATACATATATTGTTAGTACGCATAGTATGAAACATATACCACACTATTGCTGCCAAGTGTTTTATATTAAGGTGTAAGAGGAGGAGGATCACACGACCAGTTCACCACTACTTACGAGGAAGAAGCATGCTATGCCAAGAGCAAGACAGAGCGCAAATGCCATCACTCTCTACATAGATCACCAATTGATTTTCAGCAACTATATTGTTCATGATGCGGCATTAAATTGAAGAGTTACCTCAACACGGGACATTTGATACCAAGGTTCTTCTTCTTCATCGCCAGTTAAACCGACCGGAAGATAACCCTGGACACTGTTTGAAACATTCGAGAACATGTTGGAAGCGGAATCGCGGATCGTCGCAAAGGGATTGTTGTTGTTCGCTGGTGAGGTATCCGTAGGTAACGATATACGTGGGGATGACCGTGATAAGTTTAAGCCACGAAGGGAATTATGAAAGTTGTTTTGTGCTTGTTCACTCATGATGTATATACAATATTTCTGTGTGTGTCTGTGTGTGTCTGGAGTCGGAAAGGGTCCACACCCGAAGGAGGTCTGTGTGTGTAGATTGAGTCGCGGTGAGGGGTGCGCCACGTTTGATCATGCCCGGTAGAATAAATCTCCGGAAATTTACTTTTAGAACAAAACATTTCGCAGCAGTGCTCGCTTACTCCGGATAACGAAAGGCGCAAGTGACACGATCAAAGCGAATGTTTTCATGTCGATCAAAGAAGACAGATAAAGAAACGTGTGCTTTTGGCAAAAGAGAAACTGACTGCATATGTACACATGGATATATGGACGTGTGTAGCACCTGCAATATGCGATAGCCCCAAATCTTTCTTTGTGAGAGGGAAGGAGGAAATAGATGGCAATTGGGGTTATTGAAAGAAAAAGGCAATGGAAATCGAAAATAGCGTGTATCTTTAAAGCTTAGCAAGGTTGTTTTTCGTCTTGCTTGTCCAACTGAGTATCACACATCCAGCAGGGAGAGGACAACACAGAATGACAAAGTTGTTATCTACTTGTGTAACATTGATCTCCACAGTTACGGTTGAGCGGTCATCCAAATTCTATTCTGTAACGCAACTGTTTTTGGTAGGCACCGAGATAACAAGAGTGAGAGAGAGAGTCCGTAAAAGCCAGTTCCGGGTCGCCCGCTGTACAACTTCTTTCTTTTCTTCTCATGAACACGTTACAATCAGAGACCAACGATGTTACTGCAGCTGCAGCAACTCACGGCTGTCTTGTCCAAGCTGGCATTTTGGGCCAATTCTACCATGCACAAGCCGAAGACATTTTGACTGACGACGACCTATTGGATTTATTTCGCATTGTCAAGCAAATCTTGCGCAAAAAGCCAGATACCGACCGTGTAGCCAAACTGTTGTTTTGCGTGTCGTATGCATTGGGTGATAGCGTCAAGTTTAGCAAGGCTATCCACGATGATAGGATCGTGTTTCGCGACTGTAATCATCATATGGGTACTGTCGTGTTGCCACCAGGAACGAGTGCAACCTGTTGCAACGGCGGTGGTGTTGTAGTCAGCAACAACTCCAACAATAATAACAACAACAACAACCATAACAATGCTACGGCTCATACTGTCATGAGCGCCTCAAGTAACAGCAGTAGCAGTATTTCCAGCTACCCACAGCAACAGCAACAGCAACAGCAACAAGAGGACGATCAGTGGTCGTCTTCCACATCCCCATTATCGCGCCTATTTTCAAGTAGTGGTATTGATACCCCTGTCACTGAGAATGCCTCGACCGAATCTTTTCGAAGTTATACCCAGTTCCCTACACCCCCATCTCAATCGTCATCGTCTTCTCAACATCACCATCACCATCAACCACAGCCACAACCACAGTTACAACCGACTACTCCACAGCACCAACAACCTCAGCAGCTAACACAGCAACAGCAGGAAGATCCAATGCAAAAGTATCCTTATCTGCGTACGTTGCTAAGCAACGCGTTGACAGGAAACGCAAATGAAGTCTTGATGGAGCCCAAACAACGCGGATTCTATTACCAGGATGGCCAAATTGCGCGTGAGCCTGCATTGCTACAACGCTATGCGGAACAGGGCGTATTGACGCAAGCGTCCCTGATGCGGAAACGGAAACGACAGTTACCCGACTTTAATTTTCCATACGAGCTTGCCACTTTACCCGCACCAGCAAAAAAATCTAAAATGCCTCATCGGCATGGTGAATTTGAACAAAGACGTAAGTTGCTCTTTGGGGGGAGGCGCCAGTCTAGGACATGCGGGTGTGTGGATTGTGTAAATGTACGTGCGTATGTGTACCTGCACCTGCCTTTTATGGGGGTGGAGGAAGGGGTGTGGGAAAAATGTATGTCCAGACAAGTAGCAGTACCTAAAGGAGTGGATGACGAGACAAAGAAGAACGGGAAAACCTAAACATTCTCTATGATGCAGGCGACGAAATAATCAGCCGAATGCGAAGCATTACCTTGTCCGACCTAGAACAAAAAGCACAGCGTCTGACGGATGATTTCAGCTTAGCCATAGAGTACGCCCCTGAAGTGACCGCGGACCCTGATCGAACACCTGAAGAAGCTGCCGATCTTCTAGAGCCGGCGCTCCGCATTTTGACGATCCACTCGAATATGAAGCCGCATCTCGACAATGGCATGAATCAAAATGGTATTTACTACAACGCCGATTATTTCCGTCTGTACCTAGCCTTTGAGCAGTTCCAATCACGGTTTGCGCTCCTGTATCCGAACGAGGTGGTCAAGCTCAACGAAGAACAGCAGCAACTCCAACAGGAACAACAGCAACAACAGCAACAGAATGATACCATGAGCAACAGCAGCATAATAGTAGCTAACGCTGCGGATCGCGACCGGGAACGCAATGCCAATATGAAAGCCTACCGCGGCTGGGTTGAGCCATTATTGACCGAAACGAACTGGGCCGCATTCCGACGCAATATCGTGGTAGGCGAGCGTATGAAGCAGCTGACCCAAGTGGTCGGCCAGGGCATGCTTTTGATGACCAAGGAACTCAGTGGCTCCAAACTGCATCTGACGTTTACAAACAATGAATGGGAGGAGTTTATCAATGGTCTGAGCGAGGGCAAATGGGACCATACCATCAAGTGGGACAGTGAGCCGCTGGCTATGCGCGGTAAAGATGGCGAATCGATGCTCGTCACTGAGCTGCAGCGCAAGTTTGGAACACAACATTGGTTCGGTGCGGATGGTAAAGTCACGTCACAAGACCAACGAAGAGTGTCATTACGGAATAGTGCGCGTCAGTCCGTCGATTCTCCCTCTTTGTCTGCTTCATCGTCCTCCTCGCCGGTCGTCGAGGACAACCACCAACGGCAAAATCAATGATCACAATTGTAATAACAGTGGTAATAGTAATGATGCAAAAGTGATGACAGATAAGAGTGTTGTACAGATATTGATAAAAGATATACCAGAGTTTGTTTGCTTTCTTTATACTTTCGAAAGCTGTTATTAGTATTACTATTACGGATGACAATGATTATGATGGAGAGATTGACGGAATCGTCAGCTCTATGTGGAAATAGGCAACAGAGAGATAAGGAAGTTGCTGTCAATGATAAGAGAATTCTTGTGGGGGTTGGTGCTGGAGGTAAGAGAAGGAAACTGATTGTACAGATAATAGAGATAACACGGAGTTAAATCTTTTTAGCGCCAATGCCGCCCTTTTTCTTTTCACGTAATTCGGCCATGCGCTATTAGGGAGTGTTTATGCTATCTCGTTAGCCACTTATCTCTGATGTGAGGCCAAACTGCCTAAAGTTTGCTATCTTCTTCTTTACCTGCCGCCTTTCTTCTCTTCTTCGTTCCATTTCCGCCCGCTTTTCTTCTTTTGACATAGCAGGAGCTGTCGTTGGGGGAGAATTTGTAAAACCACCACCACCACCAGTCTCTTCTTCTTCGTCAGCAACGAATGCTAAATATTCAAGTAACGATTTTTCTCACAAATCAGTTATCATCGCATTATATGCTGTGTCTACGTTCGTTTTTCCCGCGCCCATGCATTTCTTTCCCACAATATTACCTAATGGTTTGGGTTTGGTTTGACCTAATTTCATGGGAGCCCTGGTAGCAGAGTTGGTTGGCTGGGACGACGTCGCGGATCCGAATGTCGATACAGCTGCACGCGCACTGCCTGTTGAAGGTGGTACAATGGCTGTAATCGGCTCCGGTTCGGCTGTCGACGGTGCATCGAATGGTTCTATAATGCATCCAAAAAGGTATATCTTATCCATTAGAGAAACAGGGGGAAAACAGATAACCTTCTCTCATCCTTTGTGATACGATCATGGGAATCTCTATATATTTCAATTTCTGTCTTACCCCATCCATCGTTCTCTTCAAACCCAATTAGACCACCGTCATTTCCACCACCATTATCCCAGCCGTTGGTATCATCCATGTCTACAGGTGCTAGGTTTAGACGGTTCGATGCTGGCTTTGCAGCTGCAAAGGAGTCAGAGATAGGTGCCGATGAGGGTCGATATTCTTGTTGCTGTTGTGGTTGCTGATTGTTACTAGCGGCCATGGGATTGCTGTTGATCTCTCCACTAGGTGTAGAAAGCTGAACAGACAGTAGTCAGTATCAAAAAGAGGATATATTTTAAAATGTAGGATAATTACTCGAGCATTAAGGGATGACACGGCCCAGCCGGCTAAACCTTTAGTTGCTTCACCAAAAACACCAGTCATCGATACACCAGCCGCTTGTGCACTCGCTTCGGTACTAGGCGTAGGCGATGTCGTTGCAGAAACAGGCTCCAATGCGGTCTCCGGCTAATAGATATATTGATTAATATAATAAGGCTGAGAGCATCACATTACTAACATTTTCTTTTTTTGCATACCATTTTGTCTGCATGTTCTTGCAGACGAGTGATAAATACGTTAATTGCTTTAAACGCTTGCACGCGTACAGTCCTATGTATTCATTTTATAGTTAGCGAAAAAATATCAGGCATTCTTTTCTAATCATGATAACCCTGTATTGGTTACTTTTTCTTACTTTTCTTTATCAATCAATACTTGGGATATACAAGGTACAATTCTGCTGGAGCATTCTTGGACATCAAAATAATCGGATGTGGCTGTATGATAGAGAAAACACCCATTAGTTGTAGCAATTTATATAAGCACAATTACTTGCTTACCCATTAGTGCCATAAGAGCAGCTATTCGAGCATGGTGGAAGCCATCCCGAAGGCCTCTAGTAAATGCCGGAACGAGAACCTTTTTGCGAGTCTGTTAAGGATCAGAGAAGATACACTTAGCAAATCGATTTTTGAGACTTGGCCGATATAAAGGATATAACAATCCTACTGCTTTGAATAGCAGCACTTACTCCGTCATTCAAATGTTTTGCAATCTTGCCTAAACAAATCGTTGTATTTGTTCTAATACCAGGCTCTTCATCCACTTGTAATTTTGCCAAGTATTTCAGCAGATCATAGTTGATGATTCTGTCATTCAGCTATATGTAACAATGTCAGCTTCTGTTCCTGTGTAAAACTTTAAAGGAAAGCCATGTAGGGATGTTACCTTGGGAACAATATAGAGAATGGATTTGATAGTCTGTTCTCGGATTATCGGAACTGTATCTGTGAAGCCTGTCGCCTAAATTCATTGTTGCTTAGTGACAAAAACGATACCCAAAAACCCCTTTTCGCGTGTGTGTAATTTTTTTTTTGCCTTTCCGCGTACACAATTTTCAATATGATTTATTATTATTTTAAAAAAGCTTACCACATGAGGGAATATCTGATTGCTAACAGCCTTGTTGGGTATATGTTCAATAAACTTTGGCACGTTTTCGAGCAAACTGACACGGATAGCGCGATCCGGTGAAGCAAACATGCGTACAATAGGATCGACAATGACTTTTTCGTACTCCTCGTTATCCAAATGCTGACCAATCTTCAAGATAGCACCCAATGATTTTGCTCCACCGGATCCAAACTCAAAAGCCTTGACCAGTTCAGGCAAAATCTTGTACTTTGAAAATTCGCTCGGGAATGTATCGATTGAACTATCCAGCTTTCTGTGTAGCCACATACATATCATCTATTAAGTAACCTTATTCGAAGCCTCCAGACCTACCCTCTCCCATCGTTCTATGTAAGTGAAGCCCCAAGGATTCCTCATATATCCTTACCTAAAGAAGCCTTCACGTTCGCTCTGCTCCTTGATACTGATATTTTCCAAGAACAAATTGAACTGAACAAAATCTTGGGCGAAGAAGCTATGCAATCCTTCGTCAATAAACGCATCTGCGTCAGCTCGACCAGCGGGAGATACACGAAGCAACGCTCGGTAGATTTCCAGCATGGCAGGTGGAATATTACCACGCTGCGTTAGCAGTTGATCCGTAGTGTCAAATCGGTTGTTGTATGCTTCATAGATAAGACATCCTAGATGATATGAATCGATAGCTGCTGTAGGCAAACTATTTTTGAGAAATATGGCGTTGAGCACTTTTATCAGTAAAATTGAGGGATGGCTACTTGGTGAATGCCATTTTACTCTTACTCTTTGATAGCAGTCCATCCAGATTTTTTGACTTCAGGCGGTGCATAACGCTGCGCTTCGGGTGCTAAACCACCAAATGTCTAAAGAACCATATCACCATTAGATTTCTGAGGCTACCATATACTTGGACCAGTATTAGAACGTCATTGTACCAGAATCATAGGGCTTTCTTCTTTCATGGATGAAAGTAGCTCAAATCCACCGAGTTTCCATTCGCCTGCTTGATTGATAAAGATCGATGCTACTCGTACGTTGCCATGCACCATCCCACAATCGTTGTTGATAAACTTCAATGCGTTCTAAATGAGAACATACATAGTTTAACATATGCATCCATGGATATAGATACAATTTCGAGTTCACCAGAAAAATTATAGAAACGTACTGCCACTTTATATAGTCCCCACAGCGTCAAATTCGGGTCTGGATCTTGATTTAATTGATTTGATAAGGGTTGGATAGGATCTGTGACAAACATGATCGCTTGATCTGTCTGTATTATGGGAAAAACCGACATGTGTTCAAATTTATAGCACACTGTACATAGTTTCTCTCACGTGTATGTGGCAAAACAGGTGTAATATGTACCTCGGCACCGTCGATATATCGTAACAGATCGGGATGACGCATAGTTCGAATACGTTTAAAAGCATTGCGTGCCAACGCTACCTTGTCTCGGTTTTTTGTGCAGTCGAACGTGAATACTGATACAGGCGATCCGTCGTCCTAATTGACAGTTAAAAAGTTATTGCTTTGAGCATTGTTGTAATATAACGATCGGGAGGGGTGGGTTATTCTTTTTTACTTTTCGTGTTCCGTGATGCAGGGACCAGATGGATTGGTCCTCATACCAGTCGACTTTGGCACCAACGCTAAACGGGAAGGAAGCGGAATCTTTTCCGAGAAGTGATAAACCACTCTTCACAAAGCCGGATAGAAATGCCATTCTTTTGTGTGTTATGTTCCTGTGTTTTCTATTGTTACAGCACACACACAAAAAAGTAGTTGCTGCCCTCAGACTCTATACAGAAAAGGAGAGACGGATAACTCCGTACAGACAGAGCTCACCCAAATAAATGTGTAAGCTGACCTGATATGGCGGACGGAACTGCGCACGCTTTAACGGCTTTCTTTATTCAGTTCCACTTTAAGCAAACGTCTAATGGCAACTTTACACTTACCTTCGCTCAAAACACAAAAATACGATAGACAGCTTCGGTTAGCAATTGGCCTTGAGAAGGAGTGTGAGAGAAAGAGAGAGAAATATGTTGTTCTTTATTGTAAACAAGCAATCATGTATAGGTTATGGGCGGCCACGGGTCAAACAGCACTCGAGAACGCCAAAATCTGTCTGCTCAATGCCACGTCAACCGGGTGTGAGATTCTCAAAAATCTTGTTTTACCGGGTACGTTCCTACAACTTCAAGCGAGCACGCAATTGTATGCGTCTTTTTTCGACTTGCCCTAATCTCCAAGGTACCAAATACCTACGTGTATATATTATGCAGGTATTGGTAGTGTTACTGTCGTGGACCATACCACGGTCAACGACACTGACATTCGTGCCAATTTCTTCCTAGAGCCTTCAAACATTAACCATTCCAAGGCTGAATCAGCTGCTGCTTTGCTCAAAGAACTCAATGAAGACGCGTCTGTTTCTTTTGAAAACAAGGTAAGATACACGTTTTAGTACATTTGATGGCTGACAAATATCTATGCACTTCATTCATGCAACTTGATAAATATCAGCCTACCTCAACTTTTTCTCCTTCTTTTTTTTTCTCCTAAATATGTATCTGTAACAAAACAACAACAGTGTGCTTCTGACTTGATTCGCACGCAACCCGAGTTCTTTGATCAATTCTCAATGGTGATTGCGACCAACCTTGTTGAACAAGACGTTTTGGCTTTGGGCGATATCTGTGACAAGACCAAGAAAACTCTCGTGACCGTTCATTGCAAAGGCCTTTTCGGCCTATTTCGAATCCAAGCACCTGAACATGCTGTGGTGGAAACACATCCAGAAAATGTGATCGACCTTCGTCTGGGCTGTCCTTTTAAAGAACTGCTTGCCTACGTAGATACTATTGATTTGGACTCGTTGGATCAAACTGACCATGGACATGTCCCCTTTGTCGTTGTCTTGCTCAAATACGTCAATGTGTGGAAGGAACAACATAATGGGCAGACACCACAAACCTATGGTGAACGTAACGAGCTCAAGAATTTGATCAAGAGTGGTATGCGTAAGTCAGACGAAGAGAATTTTGAAGAGGCAGTAGCAAATGTGTGGCGACTTTCATCAACAAGCACGGTAATGGTGGCTTCTCTCTTTACTCCTGCACACAACTTTAACTATAACTACGTAATTAATCTCTATAATGGTGTTTTGTGTATGTTCAACTGTACGTACTATAGGTCGACTCTAGCGTTCGAGAAATATTGGAAGATCCAGCAGCACAAAACCTCGAATCGAATGTAAATTAACAACTCTGCATACCTACGATCAAACCACACACACCTGCTCACATTGCGTGATCTATATATATGTAGTCAGACAGCTTCTGGATTATTACTCGAGCGATCAAAGACTTTGTCGATAACGAAGGTGAAGGTCAGCTCCCGCTTTCTGGCAAACTTCCAGACATGAAATCAGATACGGAAAACTATATCGACTTGCAAAATGTGTATGTACTCCTTTCGCCCTATATTTACAATTGGGAGTTTCGGGAAAGAGGAGGTATACCTTTAAAAATTATAATCTAAGAAACAATCATGTAGCTTCCGACAAAAGGCTATGGCAGACCTGGCAGCAGTAAAGGAACGGGTTGAGAGATTGCTGGAACAATTAAAGATGCCGATAGACAGTATACCTGATGGTGTAATAGAAGGCTATTGCAAGAACGCTGCGACTATTAAAGTGATACGATACCGAACTCTTCGAGACGAATATGTGACTCCATCGACAGACAACTTGGGTAATGATCATCAGCGGATTGTGTGGAAGAGGAAATCCCATTTTACAAGTAAAGACTTACGCTTGTATTATCTTTAAGTTTCATGGCTAAGAGCGGATGAAAACATTATTTTTTATATTCTTTTCCGTGCTGCTGAAAAGTTTGCTGCCAAACATAACAGATACCCAGGTAGCATAACACATCGAGTTATACCTATCCACATATGGTTTCTGTATTAACCCTATACACGTGCTATGTTCTGTGTATAATAGGCGCAGCTGGAGGTAGCAAAGAAGAAGACATCGACTTATTGACAGAACAGGCAGTCGAGGTGCTAAAAGATCTAGGTGTAAGCGAAGGCTCACATCTGCTAGGGTCCGAGTTTGTACAAAGATGTATTAAGAACTAGTAAGTGTTTGTTTTAGTGACATTTAAAGAAAGAAAAATGTCACCCTAGTTGTATAGATTTGACCAACGAGAAAAAATAACTCTTAAAAACTTAGTGTTCAATCTGCCGACCGAGAAATGGCCAACATGGCGGCTCTGATGGGTGGATTGATTGCCCAAGAGGCTATCAAACTGATTACCCGTCAATATGTTCCTATCAACAACACATGTATCTTTAACGGCATTGCATCCACTAGCAACATCTATGCTTTGTAAAAGAGGAAATACAAATCGAAATGTAAAAGCTATGTGGGTTATTCTTATGGGATATTAAAGTACGCAGCCGGGAAATCAGATGCCGTCGATCCGAGTTTACGGTTTGATGGAACAACAGCTGTATTATTTGTCGGTAATCTTATCCTGCGGCGGGCTGCTCTCTATTTCTCACTAGATTCAGAATAAGTCCGCTGCCTGCATTTCCACAGGCCTTTTTGTTCTCGCATCTCCCATTTTTCTTCCAACCAGAGCTTTAGTCTTGAGTGCAGAGTTTCAAAATGTCTTACATTAACTCTCTGAACCTCTTGGGAACAGACCCGCCGAACGACATTTCGGAAGAGACGCTGACCGAAGAACTGTCCTTGTGGGCTAATGCGCAATTTACGTTTGACAGCGAACCTGGATCAGCTCTTTTGGACGATCTCACCAAAGAAGCAAAGTCGTCGGCAGCTTCTTCCAAGACTGACCATGCTGATCTCTTTGCTACACTTGCAGAGTTTGGTAATAATATAACTACTGTTTCTTGCAAGCTACAAGCGGTGCTACCGTGATAATAGAAAGCTAGTTAGTCAAAAGCTTATTAGCTTGACTATATACACGGCAAAGATCATTTTTCCTTTTATTCTGATATATTACATTTGAATCTGCAGGCCAACAGCATCACCACCAACACCAGCCTCAGCCTGAACAGCAATCGTATCTTCCCTCAACTACGGCGACGTCAACGACGACACATACGGCCGCTACGTCGACCGCAAACAGTTACATTTTGCCTCAAATCACTCAACATCATCCTACACCCCAGCAGCAACACCTGCCACGTATTGCGCCAGCACCTGGTTTGCATATCCCAATTACTCCCAACTGGTCAATGTCGTCGTCTCCTTTGACGCCAACTGCGTCGAGCTCGACATTGAATACTTGTTCGTCACGCAAGCGTAAACAGCCACCAACAACAACGACAAACAACAACAACACTAGCTCAAGCGGTGATGGCAACATCACCTCTTCGTCATCTGAAACCAACGATTCGGAAAAGTTCCTCGCCGAAGAGGATAAGCGTCGTCGAAACACAGCAGCATCTGCTCGCTTCCGTATGAAGAAGAAGATGCGAGAGCAAGCGTTAGAACAGACGGCCAAGGAGATGTCTGACAAGGCAGAAGAGCTTGAGAAGCGAGTCAAGGAACTGGAACTGGAAGCCAAATGGCTTCGTGCACTTGTTGTAGAAAAGGATCCGAAGCTTTTAGATAAGCCTACTAGCTTTCCTTCTGAAACTTCCTAAGTAAAATTTCTTCTCTTTCTATCTCTATGTGTTATTGGCTGCGTTCTTTGCTTTGTTTCCCTCTTTCTTCAGACCCCTCCGCAAAGCTCTCTCTCATGTAAAACAAAAACTATTATCGCTTTTAAGTTCGTTTGAGTGCCCTACTTATTTAACATGAAAACATCTGTCACAATACAATGTACGTATATTAGGTCTATTCTTATCGTACTCTCATGTGTGTGTGTACCCCAGGAAAATTGCATATTTTGCTGCCGAACTTGCGTGATTATGGATCCCGCTGATTGGTTGGCACTCACACAGCTATCAATATTTTTATTGTGGTCAAGATTTAAAAGTGCTCTTTTTTTATTCTTTAAGTTTTTTCTTGGTTTCTTCTTGTAGATCCTTGACGGACTTGGGATCGTTGTCCTGATCTGCCTTGACCTATACACACAACACAGAGGGCTCTTTTTAGAAACAAGAAAGAGAGACATCTTCTGCACGACACCTACAGCTGCTTCACTTTCCGAGGCCAGTTTTTCGTTCCATTCCTTATGACCCGATTTGTGATTCTTTTCTTTTTCTTCTTCAATAACCTTCGGATCGTTGTTTGACATATGCGAATACGAAGTCATACATCGTTGTTGAGATGATGATGCTATTGGTACTATTCGGGTTTTTGCTGCGGTTGCTAGAAGACGGGAGGTCTTGAGAGATTGCTGACAGGCGATATTCATTGTGCAAGTGTGTTTATACAGAAAACGTAATTAAAATAGGGAAAACGACCGTACTGTTATATGATTATTTATCGTTGTGCGGCTTTGAGACCCTTTTCTTCTGATGTCATGGTGACTTTGGGACTTATGGCGTAGCATAGCGTCATAGCGCTTTCAAGGGTTTCATTTTTTGATTTATTTAACGCGGTACACTTTTTACGTACTTATCCAATAGAAAATACCGGATGAAGTTTAGATCCAATGCTAAAATCATGTAGTTTGATCGTTTCATATGCATCTGCTCCCACTCACACCCATCACACTTCTTCTCTCTTCCAAGTGCTGCATGATGGGACAACCGCAAGAAAGGAAAAACACTTGCCGCATCTTCCGCTTTATTGAAAGGGCGCTCGTGCCATGATGCATCGCTTCACCGAATCCCCGCGTCAACAATGGTAAATGTTGTACCGTATTCCATTTTATCGTCATCAGTAGTAGCGTCATACAAAAGTACCGACAAAAAGATCAAGTGTCCCGTTATATTGCTTACTTAGCATATTGCTGGCTTGACATTGAATAAAACAAGGTAGATAGCTGTATGCACTTAGACTTGATCATAAGGTTTATTGGTTCACTTTGTCTACATCCTATCATGTAATGCATGACAACAGCATTTAGTAGGGCTTCAATAGCATCGCCCACATAAGCTTCAGAGAGATTACCAAAAGCTTTACCGCGTACGCTTCAGAGAAGGTGATTGGAAATATTGGTCCTGCATCTTACAACGTCCTTATTCATATGAGCTTAACTGATCAAGTAATAATGAATCTACGCAGACCTGAAACCAATTCAATCAAATCCAGGCAGCAACGGATAACACATTTACCTGCTCGTTTCTTATACCCAACAGCAGTTTCCCGTTTTCTACTACACCTTTAACCTTTTCCCTCTGCGTCCGAGCACCAGAGGTTTTTATGCAGCGAGCTGCGACACCACCATTGTTCTTTCGTTTGGGCGAGCATATGTCAAGTTCTTGACGCGGCTCATCACTGCCTTTTAATAAAACACTTTCAACTACTGCTACTTGTCTAGTACTGCGATATGCAGTACACAGGACAAAAAAGCATCTCGGATTTTGTAATATGAGCCTGCAATTATGATTTTTGTAAGTGTAGGTGCCGGGACGAGAACCATTCGGTCTTTCCCATGGTAGCTCGACGAAAAATGTCTTACAAAGAGGTTGTTTTGATTCTGTTTGGGTTTATGATATGGACTATATCAGGTGTATAATGGATTCAAGTAAATAAGCTGCTTCATTTATCGCGTTTTACACTGTCCAATGTCAGCTCGAATCTCTACGTGCGCGCCGCTGTATGTGCGCTTCCTCGCTTCTTTCTATTGCGTCTCCTTTACACAACGGTATCCCTGCCCCAAATCTTGTGGTCCAGAAGACGTTTTGTAGATTTATTCGCCCATGGTCAACGTATACTTTTCTGACAGATCAATAAAGCAAATGTCAAGATACCACACCTCTGAGCGCTTGAGTATGTCTCCCAATGACCCTTCTCCCTCCAAGTAAATGTGGTTTTGTTCAGGTAAATTAAATTAAGGAGTCGCTTGCTTTAACGATAGTCGCATTGCAGGGTATCTGAGCAAGACCTTACTTGATAATATCTGTTGACAAGTCTGTCGCGCTCATTGACAATCTGAGTGATTAAGGCAATGTTGGAGGCCTGGCTAAAAGAGCATATTTTTCCAAGGCAGGTATTCGTTCTAAGGAGGATTGACCCGTGACTTTACTGTCACGATGTGACCTAAGTAAAATCTTAGTTTTCGGGTTTGGGTTATGTGCGCGGGGGTGTGTGCTGTGTGTATTTCTGCACAGTGTGTGTGAGAATGTGTGCGTGAGTCAGAGAGCGTGAACTATATTATGGGCGTAGCGTGTGCGTGCGTAGTGTGTTTGTAGATGTGTGATGTAAAAAATGGGTGAGGTAGAATAAATAAACAAATAAACATCCACATGCAACTGTGCATTTTGTACCTTATCTTCCCTTTTCTGCATGCTGTCATTTGACTTCCGAGAAAAGCTTGGCCTATCATTGGTGTATGTGTACTACAATGAGAGGCGATATCACTGTCTGCTGGTCATGTATTCCTCCATCCACCATTTCTCGGACCTATTCGCTGTCTATAAAAAAACACAAAAAGCACACGACCTCACGTTCCCTCGCGTTTCTATCTCCCCTCTTTCTCCTTCCGAAACTTATTAAAAAAAAATCTACCATGGCAGTTGAAACCGAAGCCAGCACTCCATTGCAGCGAATGGTAAGCACACCGCAGTCCATTCCACACTCTCATAGCAACACTTCCACCAAAGACCGCAGCGGAATCTCTCTAGATGTTCCCACTTGCTCTACCGAAATTGATCTCACGCAAGTATTCATTTCCTCATAGCGCCTCCCGCAAATTCCTCATTTCTTTCTTTCTTCTTCAAGGCGTTCACTCTCTTATTAACTAATTGTACTTTTTATTTTTTTAGGGTTTTGAAAGGCCCGGCACTCGAAACCGCTGTAACCAAGCTACTAAGAACATTGTTTCCAGGGCTAGTTAGCCCACATCAAAAGATTGCCATGGAGCGAGTGAGTGGCGCCTTGACAAAGTAAAATTCATGTTTCACTTGTTGCATCATGGGGTTCACGTTCTATCGCACATGGAAGCTAACGCTGTATGTGTATGTGTCCGTATGTGCTACCAGTGCGATCTATTTTGTAACGGTCGGTAAAAGTAAACTGTTACTTCGAGTATACGGAGTCGGATGCGACGAATTCATTGATAGAACAAACGAGCTTCGGTGGTTGGCACGCCTGTCAAGACTCAAGCTTTGTCCGCGCTTATTGGCCATTTTTGGCAATGGCCGATTTGAGGAATACCTGCCCTCCACTACACTCACTGCAAGTGACATTCACGACCCAATGATATCTCAACAACTGGCGCTGCGATTCCGTCAGTTACATTCACTTGTCCATGTATATCCACTAGCCATTTCAAGCAATACTACTATTTCTACATCGTTATCCGTGTGGCAATGCGTGGATCGGTATTTTCATGCTTTACAGCAGTCAGCAGCTCAAATGCCAGAACAAGTCAATATGGCAGCTTTAGGTCACGAGATTACCATGGCCAAATCGATACTGACCGCGGTGGATAGTCCGATTGTATTTGCCCACAACGACGTAAGCGTGCATATTTCATTACTGCTGTTATCATGTGGGACAGAGGTTCTAAATGGAGAACGTTCTTCTCCCTGGTTTTAGGCGCAGTACGGAAATGTTCTTCGTTTGACTGGATCCAATGATCTGGTAATGGTCGACTTTGAATACTCTGGATACAATCCGCGTGGGTATGACTTTGCCAACCATTTCTGTGAATGGATGTACGACTACCATAGCGAAACTCCTGAGAGTATGGACCCCAGCATGTTTCCTTCTATTGACGAGCAACGTCGTTTTTTGACTGCTTATGTCACTGCTACTGGTGCTGATAACAATAATAAACAGCAGATGATGATGAAGAAGGTGGGGGATGTTGACGCGCTTCTTCAAGAAACTTCAGCATGGCTCATGGGGTGCCATCTTCATTGGGCACTGTGGGGTTTTGTACAAGCGACTCGAAGCGAAATTGATTTTGATTACTGGTCATACTCTCTCCAACGTCTCCAAGCGTTCCGTAAAGAACTTGCTTTTTACAAGTAATTTATTTCAGTCTTCATCTTTTTCAAACCTGCACTCGATCCCTTGCTACCCCTTCTTCCTCATGATTCAACAACTATAATTCCGATCTATCATGTATATCTTGTTTAGCTATCACCCTCTATACTACAAAGTCGCTGAGCGTACTACCCACATATGTAATAATCTCTCCTATGTTAATAATAAACTATATATACTTTGTACATTTTACAACCTTAACAAGTCTTTCCCATTGAATATGTCTTGATTTTATCACGTCGTGACATTTGATTCTGAAACAACTTAATAACTCGTGCGAAAAAAGAAAAAGTCATACATGCAGTAACAAATGGAGCTTGACTACGGATGATAACTACTACACTGGTCGATTGACACATGATGCTAAAAGGCCGAAATAAGAGCTATCACTGCTTTGTGTCGTTATCAGCGCACACTACATGGGACATCGTATGTTCTGACCAGGATATACACTGCAGGGCATTGATTTCTTCTCTAGAGGTCAATGGCGCAGCTGTACCAGTTATCTTCCAATAGCATCTTGCACTCGAATAAGCGCAGTTTTCATTTCGTCCTACTGTATTCTATGGCTGTAGTGTGGCATTTGTACATCAATTTCTGGCATCAGGATGAACGATAATCCACAACACAAGCCCTTTTTGCAAAGTAGGCTGACCCATCCGCATTACATGTCAAGGGTTGTATACGACATTTGAATCATTTTTACTAGTCGCAGTTTCAATCACAACTTCCCTTTATTGAGATAGAGAACCCTGTTATTGTTTGTATGAAACTGCACTCTTTTTATCCCACATAAATTTCACTCCTTGTTGCATTTCCCAACTCTCTTTTTACGCGAGCGCCACATCATTTTCATTGGCTCAAGCCATGACCGACAACAACAATAACTCGCAGCCACTCCTTCAGCATCATTCCCACGACGTCTATGGTGCCAACCCAACCTTGGCAGCTGCAGCTGCTGCCGCCGCTTCATCATTCGATCACGCCCAAGTCGAATCGTACGATCAACGTCAGCCCTCCCAACATTTAAGCTACCAACAGCCTGGTTATCCCATGGCAAGTGTAAAATCCCACCCCTTGCTCGTGCACACACACATTCAACCCACGGACACGGATACCTGTACACGTGTGCACACTCAGCAACACGCTTCGTTGTACTCGACGCGTAACGTAACAGACTATAATAGAAAGCACTGACTATCTCTCGTCTTTTTTACTTTTTTTTTTCTGTAGACTTCAGTGATGTCATCACCACAACAACGACATGCTATTCATCGACCTCCTGAAGAACAACAGCAGCCGCAACAGCAGCAGGCGCCTGCACCCCCACCACCTATGGCAGGCTTTCAACGAACGCCACCACCGGTGGAAGCTGTTGAAGAACCCCTTTACGTCAACGCCAAACAATATCATCGTATATTGAAACGACGCGCTGCTAGAGCCAGATTGGAAGAATTAAATAAGGTAGCACGGGCAAGGAAACCGTATCTGCATGAAAGCCGCCATCGACACGCAATGCGTCGCCCAAGAGGTCCTGGTGGTCGATTTCTGAGTAGAGTATCATCCTTCTTTTTGCTTTGGTCCTTTCCAGTCATGATGGTCAGCAGACGATGAAATTAACTAAGCTTTTTCTTTTATGCAGCCGCCCAAGAGGTTGCAGAATTGGAAAAGGAGGGCAAGTTGCCGTCGCAACAACCAGAGCAACATGCAGATGCTGGCAGAAGTCCATCAGAGCCTAAGGAGGAAGAGAAGCCGCCTGCACAAAATATTCGTCCACAGCCACAGGCTCCATCTGCTCCAGCACCACCGCCACCATCATGGAGCGAGCATATGGGATACGGTCATATCGACCCCCAGCAGCACGAGCAACACCACCAGCATCATCAGTAGCACCAGTAGTAGCACATAAATAATCATCACGTACAGTATACCGCAAGTCACCCCTTCTATCCCTCTTCCCTGTCTTTTAAGAATCGCCATCATCATCCATACGCACACGCACTCTCTATCCTAATAAGATAACGGATCCGCTGTAAACGATTGCAATTAATTACACACCATAAAAGTTGTTGTTTTTTATATTTTATATATACATTAGAGAAAAATACGTGTTTCGTCTAAAAGTTATCAAAGTTGCCATAGCCACCACCCATTGTTTTCTTGGCCCTTTTCGGCGGCACTATCTCTTCTATGGCTTCAGGGAGAGTGCCATCGTGATCATTTCTAGAAGCAGCGGCTTGAAGGTACTTGCCGACACCGCCACTTCCCGCAGGAGCAGGCTTTTGCTGTGTAGATGGTATACCTCTCTTTTTGGGGTTACCCGTATTCAGACCAAACCAGCCCATAGTATCCTCCTTTTCTTGCTTTCTCCGTCGCTCTGCTTCTTCCTCATCGGCATTCGCTTCGTGTGCAAGTTTACGCTTCAGTCGAGACTGGTATTCTTCGAATGGATCGACAAAGACAGATACTTGCTTGATTCGGATATCGCGTTCCGGTCGGTCATTGTCGTTTACTGGGACAGCTTCCGTCTTGTTTAAAACATCCAATCCACCAACGACACGACCAAAGATTGTGTGTTTTCCGTCCAAATGCGTGCATGGTCGATAAGTAATAAAGCTATGGAAATAGACAAAAGTTAGTAGTGAGATCGAAACTTACATGGATACACTGCTCTTATCCGTAACTTACAATTGGGATCCGTTGGTGTCTTTTCCTTTGTTGGCCATACTGAGGATACCTCGGTCATCGTGGGACAAGCTTGACTTGATGGCGTCTTTGAAGGGTGTTTTCCAGTAGGATTCGCCACCCTTGCCCGTTCCTGTAGGATCACCACCTTGAATCTGATAACGAGATATTGTTAATAACAAGTTCCTTTCGATCTGCGCATTTCAAGCCGATGACTAATACCTACCATAAAGTTTTTAATGTTACGATGAAATACAGTATCATTATAGTAGCCAGACTTGGCTAGCAAAATAAAGTTATGACATGCTTCCGGTATCTAACATTTTCAAATCAAATAGAGAACATTTAATTGCAAGCTCCCAACCCAAAGCTTCCACGCATTTCTCTCTTTCTCTCACATTCCAGTGCGCAGAGTTAGAAAGAAAAGTCCTTACTTTGTCACAATACAGCTCCAGGTTCAAGTTTCCAAAATTTGTGATCAAACGTGCATAGCCCTTTGTCTTGATACGTTTGTACATGAAAATGTCCTCATCAATCAAAGCCTTCTCGTTCAAAGTGACGGGTGTCATGGCCGACGATGTGAAAGAGGCAGCGACACGACCCGTTGAGAAGTGTGCGGCATTGTATGCTTGACTAGCTTTCTTTTGTTCAAAATGAGGCCTGCTTTTATCCTCTGGTGCCTTTTTGACGACGGACGTAGACTCGGGCGTGCCAGATCTGCTGCCTTCACTTTCTCCTCCACTCTCTTCCTTTTTCTTTTTCTGTAATTCAGCCAACACGCGTCCTGTTGCTCCAAGGCCTTTGACGTTGATATTGTTGGTAACTTCTCGTTTTGCGCGTTCCTCGGCTATTAGCAAAAAAGGATGATAGTTAGAATCTTTCCTATTTCCGCTTCATGCAAACATAGCTCTATTATTACGGATCGCACTATTCTTACCTTCATTTACGACCTTCAGGTCATTGTTGAGATAGTGGAACTTTGACATATTGCGGTTATCCAAGTTATGTGGATCCTTATTTAAACAAACAATTAAGTTTTCTGCTTTTGGTAACACTGTACTATGCTACAGGTTCTATCGCGCTCCCAACCCAACCCACCACTGACGGCTCCTGGTAAAATAGTCACCTGAATCATGATAATATCCTTCTTAGTGAAGGGTTCATCTGTCAACAAATCCTTCATGTGCTTTGCCTTGACATTAAGTCGCTCAATCGTATCGTAGGCAAACACATTCCCGGTCGTTTTGATGGCTGCAATCGCTGTATGATCAGAAAACACCTTGTACGTGACAGGACAATAAAACTCATCCTTGTCGTTTTTATAAAAGTTGAGCTTGATCAAATTCTTGGTGTCAAGTTTTTCACCAGTGACAGGATTCGTGCCGTATTTCTTGATATATGGGATAATGTAAACCAGATCGAAAATAATGCCCTCGGGTGTGCAAACAGGATGTTCGAACGGTTGGAGCGAAAGTGAACAGCAGTAAAAAGGTAGTCGTTTAAATCCTGCGTTACCAGATCGACCTGTCGTGCCAGACGATGCCGAGTGCTGACCCACTTCGCCACTCCATTCCGAATGGGTAATGTAAAGTTTGTCAGTCCACTTGCCCATATTTTATTGAAGTTGTGTGTGATTGTCGGGGAAGAAGAAAATGGAACTGTTTATGCGCTTTGAAAATTTGAAGTTCCAGAATTCGACTGCTGTCATGCCACCTCTCAAGATCGCAGCAAAATATCACTCACACCACACGTCGTTTTCGTGAGTAATTAGAAGTGCGATACATGCTCGTCGAGTACCCTTTAGAGCCCTTTTACTCATGATCCCTCCATGTGATGAGTGCTATTATATATAGATATGTTGCAGAGGTAACTGGATGTTGCTGTCTTTTTCATGCTATACGTTATAGATTTGCATTCACTTTTAAGAGGAGCGAAATATGTATAGACATGGGACTGCTTCTCTTTGTCCGTGAGTTATTGAATCGTCAAAAGCTTTAGTTAAAGCAAAAAGAGAACAGATATATCCCGTTCCAGCCACCGGCGCTGGTAAATAGGTGATATGGTACGCTATCACCGGGTAAGTAAAAAATGTTCGCCCGAAAGAGCATAATGCGAATAACGCGAGATGTGGCGCACGAAATTGCCAAAGATCTAAGCTCACATAAACACAAAAGCGTGCACGTCCGTAAATTCTTCTTTTATTTACTATTATCGATAAACATACCCTTTTCCCTCTACTTTATTTCATAAGCGATTGTTAGCGATGTCTACCGGCCATTTTTCACTCTAATTAATATTTCATCATTGGCTCTCTGATGCACTTCCAAATGTACTCTTCGTAGGTGTAGGACTTCTCGATGTTGCTATTGGCTTACTGGCAAGTTAAAATACGGAAGGAATTTCCCGGCGTGAAGACCAGGGCAACTCTTTGTGTGTACTGTTGCTTTTTGTTGCAATTTCTCATAGTCTGTTGGTGCTACCTTATTATCTGCTTTATGTGAGGTCCCTCGTACTGGATTTGTTGCTTCTTTCTCTCTCTCTTCGCTACTGCTTGGCTTCTTGTACATCCCTCGGATCTGTTTCTTGTCCTGTAGACAAGGTCCTTGTCGGCGGTACCGGATTGTGAGATACTTACCCTACCGCAGCCTTTTATCTAAAAAACTGACCTTTCTGTTGTTGCCGGAATCGATGGCAGCCCCAAGATGATATGTGGCCGCTCGCAAAGTTCCCCGATCCTCAAGCCTCGTTTTCCATCCATCATTATGGTTCCCCGACTCTATGCATATATTCTTGCTCAGACCGATCCTTATCGACGAATACCAACTGGTGGTGCTCTCGTTCCGATACTGATTACAAATCTGGGTTTGCTTATGGGATATGCTTTCATTTGGTTGAAACAAGTTACTGCTGCTGGCAAAGCCAAAAAGGGTCTTTCGAAGTACGGCGAAGTACTTCATATGTTACAATTCATTTTCTAGTGCTTGAGGAGTATTTACATCTATTCGTATAAGTAAACTTACCATTGCAACTTAATCAAGAGCAGCTGTGAGCCGGAACTTGATGCCAAGATGACCTACTTTGCTGGTAGTAACGGCAATACCTAATACGCCTCACATTCTCCCATTGCTACTTTTGGGACCAAGCTTTGTGCATAATCACGCGGTTATTCGTGAAAATGTTTAAAATACCATTACATTGGATAAGGTTATCCCTTCTCAATACAACAACCAAAAGGAAGGGGAAAAAATATGTATGCTGGACACTTTGCTTTGACGACGGTTTTACAACGATGGTTTCCCAACACTTCGCCTTACGTGCTGAGCTTTGGCGTCTGCTTCCCGGACATTGTCAATGGCATTCTCTCATACCACGGCATTGAAGGATTTACAAGGAATGCAAGTTCGGGATTATTAGGTGCCGATTTGCGATGCGACTATAGTCATAGCTTGAGCGGGCTGATTGCCTTATCTACTGTTTTTGCGGTTGTAACAAACAGTGGCGTTCCTGCGCTTGTCGCGTCGTTATCACACTTTGTGCTGGATTGGCTCGTGCATAATTCCGACCTGAAGCTAGACCCTCTATTTTACGATAACCAAATCATCGGCGGTACAGGATTTTGGGAAGCATATCCAGAGATGTCTTACTATTTCGAAGGCTTACTCTGTGTGTCATGTGCGCTCTACGCGAAAAAAGATAAGCTGACCATATCTGTTAATGCGATGATCCTTGCTTTGCATATCCAATTTCGTTTGTTGACCCCTAGTGTCCTGGAACAAGTACTGGCTATTGAGGATGTAGAGCAGCGGCAGAAATATGTTGGAATGGCACTTACCTCCTCTTTTGTAATTCCTGCTTTACTTTTTGGATATCTTTTGAGTAAAAGCAATGCTAGTAGAAGCGCTGAAGCTGACCGAAAGACTATTCTTGATGAAGCAAAAGCGAAATAGCAATAGCCGCTTTAGCTAATTTGAATAAACTCTGTATTATTATAGCCATATTATACTATCTACATCTAAAGATGCTTCTAAAGTTTGAAGCTGTCCAAGTATGCCTAAAGATACGCTAGCGTTAAATGTAGCTTCTCGTACATTCTTTCTCTGATTTCTTATGAAATCTTTCTCGTGATACAGTACTAAAGCAGAGTTGTTAAACATTGCTATAACGACTAATTTCTGTCTCCAGGGAGTATAACGCAACTGAGTAGTACTAACTTGCTGATTTTGTTTCTTTCAGACGGTTGATAAAACTATTAATATGTATTAATGTGACCATGAATGATGCCATAGTTGAAAAAGAATGCAGCCGCTATAATCACACGCCATAAGAGAGTAGAGACTAATAAATGTGGCCCCACAGATCTTTAGCAAAATATCTGCTTCTAACTAAACCTGACTTCTACAAGTATGTCATTGTGCAATATACTAAATCAAGCACCCGCTCAAGGCAATAAATACTCATAATTTACACGTAGTAGCCGCATAATCGGTTTATGTGAAGCCGTTAAAAGCTATGGCGAGGTAGTTAAGTACTTAAGAATAGCTAAGTCAACCACACATAAACATGGTATAACGAAACCGTCATCGTGCGGAGGAAAACACCAAAAATACGAATGTGGACGACGATGACGAAGACTACAGAGACTAGCTGAAACGTTTACAAGATCCCTTATACGCAATGTACAATGTATACCAAAGGAATTATACGCATATCAACAAACGGCGCTATAAACTTTGACTGACGTTGTCCTTTATCAAACCACAACTCTAAAATACTCCCGATATTTAGGTCTTCAATCGCACATTGCTGTGCATTGTCTTACGCTCACTAATGCGCGCAAAAAAAAGGGTCACTACAATATTGAAATGGGTTAAAGAAAATAGTAATTCGGCTGTTAAGATGCCACTTGTCTGACGAGTCAACTTCGAAGTTTGGGGAAATGATGGTGGTGTAAGAGTGCCAAGAGCAATTGGAGTGCGTTATGAAGAGATGCCCATTTTACCTGCTGTCAAATAGAGCACAGGATCATTACTGATTTGGTGCTGCTTTTGGGGAGGAGTTTACGACGAGCCTCTTGCAATCACGAATGGATCAGTAGGTCAGGGCGCCTATACTAACTGTCTACCCAATAAATTTTCTGTCATATTTCAGACACTAGAAGCTGAACACCATGAGCGCACTTTTATATCCTAGCAATATGGCGTGAGTTGCCACACTAGGTTATATGCGACATGGTTTTAGTCGCAATAGCAAATCAATTACTTTACCTACTACCCCGCACAAACCCTTGGTCTGAAACACTGAATCTCATTGAACATTCGTGCTGACATCCCCTTGAATAATAGTATATAATAGATTGCAAAAACCACATGAAGAATGTTATAGAACGACTGAAAGATTAGTTGCGTAAGAAATGGCAGGATCTGGGGTCTGGTTTTGCGAGAGACCTTATGGTAGCTAATGGACCCAGGCAGTATAAAGCAATAGCTAACGAACAAAAATTAACATATACACTGTTTACTTTTCCCGTATTAAAACCACCCATTCACATAATTCTTAATTGCATATCTGGTATTTACTAAGGAAAAATATAAAATGGTATAAAGTACCCTATTGTCCTGCGTCAAAATTGCGCGTCAGAATAGGCACGCGGACGCAGCGCAGCAACGACTCGCGTGTACCTCGCATACAACGACGATGAAGATCTAGAAGGAATAATTCAAATCATTATTTTTAACCATGCAAATAAACAAATTTGATTGGTCAAAAAAAATTAAAGAAAAAAAAAGAAGAGCAGATGATTTAGCCCTGTAAATGTCATTAATGAGCCCCTACTGGGGGTCGAACCCAGAATCTTCAGATTAGAAGTCTGACGCCTTATCCAATTAGGCTATAGGGGCGCAGTTGCTGTTCAATGTTGTGATTTTTATATGATCTACGTTTAATCTATTTTTTTAAATTTTTTGGTATTATTTATATAGTGCTTCTAAGAAGTAATGCCACAACCGATCGAAATTGCTTTTTACATTACAAAATAAAATCATACTATTACAGAACATTTAATAATAAAGGTACTCTTGTATCTGATATTGAATTTAATTTTGTTTTAATGTATTATTAATTACTTTTTCTTAATGTTAAATTACTTAATAAGAAAATAATTTTCAAAGAAACAGAATGTTACGAACATTCCTACTACTAAGTGATCATCCTCATCCTCGATGACCACATATTAAATCACTAAGTATCTATATCATCAATCATCATCCAAATAATCAACTTAATACCAATCTTTCTATTTATTTACATTATTATTATAAATTATAGAAAAGATGATATATATATATTATAGTCTTTACATAGTAAAATAGTTGTCAGTGTCGTAAACTAAGATCCGGTACAGACAGATGT
This sequence comes from Zychaea mexicana, assembly GCF_025766255.1. Taxonomy (NCBI): domain Eukaryota; kingdom Fungi; phylum Mucoromycota; class Mucoromycetes; order Mucorales; family Lichtheimiaceae; genus Zychaea; species Zychaea mexicana. Next base: position 501,248 of record NW_026516676.1, read on the forward strand.
CTTGATAGAAGGTTTCTCTTTACCGCACCGGGATCCAATAAGGGACATGGTTGCGCACATGCACCTAGCTGGATTGAAATGTGAATCCTTCATAAAACTCAGTAAAGAAACCAAGTATGAAACAACCGTCCAAGAACACATCTCAAACCATCATAAAAGTTTTTTATTCGTTCTTACAGCAAAGCACCAGTAAGGTCCTTGCTGACAAAGAAGTTGATAAGCTTTCCACCTTCAGATCTGTTTCTCCGTTAAGACCGAGTTCTCAAACAATGTTTGAAAGTTAGATATAAAAGAAGATAGTTTCTATAGCTGATATTGTACTTTGTTCAATCTTTTGAATATAATCCATTCTCAAACGACTTATTTGTCTTTGTTTATTTCGATTTACCACAGTCAGTTATCTTGATTACTTCCTATACCTTGTTCTTTGCTTCTTCCTCATTATCTAGATCTCTTCTACCTTCAAGTTTCCTTCTTGTCTTGTCCTATTCTTAGTAGTGGTGTTCTATAAACCTAGATTGGATTGAGTACAGCAGGTTCTACATGGATCCGATCTAGTTTAAGCATCAATAGATCGGATCGAGCGAGTGGGTAGGTAGATACAGATCCAATCTGTGGATCCAACTTATATGCTGAGGAGATACACTGCAAAAGTCTCTTTATTAAAAGAAAAAGTTATATAATAGAAAAGAATGAAATGGGTGTAAAAGCTCAGTATATTGAGCATGGCCAAGTAACTGCATTTTATATCATATAGGATACACGTATTACATATAAGAGATTACGAAACAGACATTGTTCTATAGTCGAAGCAGACCAAGAATGTAAAATTTGAGGTGTGGCAGCGTGAGTACATAACTTATTAGACTGGGTTTGTTCTGCTGACTACGCTTAGTCACTTTGCTGTGCTGCTATTCGTGCTACTCAATAAAGCTCGATTTAAACTGGTTACACGTTTTTGCAGAAGAGGATACATGGCCAAGCGTCTGATGAAGAACTCATAGAACCACTATCGGAAGCTCGCAAAGCAGTTCGAAACTTGCGAGAACAAGGGGCTCCAGATAATTACTAAGAGGTAACTTCACTCATTTAATAGATCATCATAGTGTATCTGGCTAAACGGTTATCAAAAAAATAGGAAGCTTACAAAAACGGATTTTGCGGATCGAATAATATCCCATGGACAGTGGTATCTTACTGTCTATCGAGTCCGTTGCCTACATGTTACGCCTAGGGTTCGTCATTCTCACTCGGCGATCCGTCTACTCGATTCGATCCGACCTCGAGTGAGCTAAAGGCGGATCCGATCCGATCCGTGGATCCGTCATTAAAAATGTGTGTAAATATGTGAAGTGATAATAGTGCAAGAGAAATTGTATTAGGAGCATTAAATATTTTATACAATGCCGTACTTTCCGTCCTATAGCTTTTTGTCTTCAAAGTGAAATTAATAGAAGGTTTTGCGAGGGCACAGAAAGTATAAATGGTAGTGCAGAAATGCCCTCATTAAGGTATCTAGAGATTGGCTAGAGATGAGGACCGTAATTTTTTGGCTGGTCGTAGAGTAGAGAGCAAAATCGGCGAGTAACAATGTAAATAAATTACTCATCTGGTTGTTAGATAAAGGATACTGGATCAGAGAACAGCATGTATAAAGATGGAGAGCCAAGGCTTCTCAGCATAAATTGTGAAGCAAAACGTTTATTACATAAGTTGTGAATAAACAACTGTCAAGACAGGTATGAGAGCATAAACAAGCTAAAAGTATATGCTTTGCTATCGAAGACGTTATGGTGCAAAGGACGTAATAAGAAAAGTCACATTATTTTTACCCTAGATCTGTGCTCTTTAAGTAAAACCGTATTCGTAGTAATGGTACTTGAGTTTGACGATTGCTTCGTGTAAAATTACAGACTCGATATAAAACGCGAAAAGGATGTACAATTAAACACATGCCAGTGCATCCATGCTTAAGTATCATAGTGTAAAACGTTTGGGGTAATAAAATAATACAGTAGAGTCAATGAATGGAGACTGATAGACTGGCCGGAATTATAGTATTCGAAGATAGCATAGGGAGCGCGTACCCATTGCTAACATCTTTGTGCCAAGATCCGTTAATTCGAGTAATCCCGGTCATCGTTATATCTACTATCGATAAGTTGCTGCGTAGCTACAGTTTTCAGTAGGCCGGAAATATTGTGAAGTGATGATAAGGATAAGCTATGTTGTTTCATATGGTTGTCATCTTGGTCAGAAGTATAGACTAGAACAGTCAATTGTTGCGTCGAATATGAGCTAAATTTGCTACGGCAGATCGACTACATACAAGAAATTCGATTCAAAAAGGGTAGTATTGTCGTCAAACACCGATAATGGTGCTAGTGGATGAAGCATCTTGCTCGATATTGGCAATATAAATTTGGCGAGAAATTGAATGCAATAGTAATACATTCGCCCTGGTGCACCGTATTGCTGCAGTTTTAAATGCTCATCGAGAATCTTGTGCACTTGTGCGACAGGGTCTTGTAACAAAAAAGACTATAAATGTACATCAGAGTGATGTTATCTATTACGGGATTTTGTGTATCAATTTCTTTTTGTTTGCATATGATGATCATACAAATATAATGATTGAAGGTAATATACATCACTATTGTTGACATTCATATGTGCGTGATAAAAATAGTAAGAAATTTTATTTAATCGTCAACTTTTCGCTTCGCGAATACTGTCGCACACCTGAGTTGTGGTGAATGCTCAACATTTTATTTGCTGTCACAACGACCACATGTGTTAGGCAACGTGCTGTGTGGGCGTGAAGTACCAAAAAAGACAGAACAATGTATCGATGAATATCGCCTATGGCCAGTGATTACAAGCAACTGGAACAAACCGTTTTAAAGCCGCTATCTGTACTCGCCCATTCATTGCTCTGGTCGGTTCTTATTGTCGCTATTATTTTCTCGTTTATAGTATGACGAAGAGGTTGATTGCGAGCAAAATAAACGAAGCGCTTAGAACGCCCAGCATATTTTGTTTATCTTGCCATGCTAATTTTACTGGTCCATAAGTTGTTACTGTAGACAATATTAAACTATGCACAATTATCATACAGTGAATCGGCAAAAGCAAACTCTGGATAACTGGACCGCGTTTTTCTCTTTATATCCGTCAACGGTATCAATTTAAAGGGGTGCCTTGACATAGCACTCGGGAGATCAAAAATTGAGCTGCATTTGTTGTTTGCCTGGGTTCCTGACGATTGAGCAATAAAAGTCTATTTATTGCTCATCACGAAAATTGCGAAAAGACAAAGAAGCGCAATTACCGGGAGTAAATCATGCGATATAAATTTAGAGTTCATCGTTTACATTGGATCAGTCAGTTATTGCCTTTCTAGTAGTAGCTGTTCTTCTTTGTTTGATTTTCCTATGCGATGTCCCAAAAATTCTGAATCAGCTCCCTCGGATAGCACATAGCCTTTTTTTTTTTCGTATTGAGAAAAAGTGTGCTATCGAGCAGCACAAAGCAAAGGCCATGATTCGGTGATTTGATAGAAAACACTGGAAAGGAAAGTAAGGTTGATGTTGGCTTATCATTCGTTTTAGGCCTAACTGCATGTGGAAATTGTTTTACCTTTTTTTTTTTTAAATGAAACGGTTATTTCAATGACAACAAAGGCAATATATGCAAAGCGAAGAAAGACGGCGATGATGTAATTGATTAACGAGGGCAGCAGATAAAGAAACAGGCTCCTCATGCAGCATTATCACGGCTTAGTAAGATAAGCCTTGAAAGAGGGCCTATTTGCAACGAACAGGCGACGTGTGTAAATGATAAAGAAGGCGAGAGAGACTTTTGCTGTGAGGTGCACATTGAACAAACAAAAACGATTGGTCGAACTGGCAACAATTAAAAAAGAAGCAGAGATAACCATTCGAGAGATAGGGTGTGAGCACAACCCCAATAATTAAAAAATTTCGCAGGTACGAAAATTTTTTTATGAGTAATCCGCACACCGAATCAACCAATGAAGCCATGCTATGATGCTATTAAAGACGTCCTTTGTGCCAACCAGCCAGCCAGCCAGCCAACCAGCCGACCCATTAAACACATGTTGGAGTCATCACTTATACATGCATGTTGGTGCATGCTGATGCATCCACCTTCATAGAGTACATATGCCCGCGCTTCTTGGCTCTTAGGAAATGAACGACAGCAGAGTGCATGTACAACAAGACGTATGTTACTCAGCATCTTGGTTATCATTTGCCATTATAAGAAAAGAAAGGGTATATTTGGCATGCAAGACAATATTATTGAAACGTCCCTCTGTTGTTATTATCTGATCGACGAAAGTATCGGAATTCACCACGTACCAGCACGAGACTTGGGTTGCTGCACGTGTATTAGAGTAGAAGGGCGTAGAAAACAAGAAAAACGGTTGGCTAGCGAAAAGATCATCCATCGGTTAAAACAGCCGACTCCGCAAACGTACCCAAAGATTTTCATCGCCGGCCCGGCTTCTTTTGATAGTGCATTTCTTGTAATATGTGATCTTGATAGCGAACAACAAAGCAGGATACGCTGCACACACACGAAAGAGAAGTTATCTTTTGAGAAGCAAGACGATGATTACGCCCTTTCGGGGGTTGCGGGTTGGGGGTTTGGGAGGGAGAGCCCTTATCAGGCCAGCGCACAGTCCATAAATTTCTCTACGTGACACATCACTCGTACCTCGCAACTCTGTGGTATTACTACTCACACCCTGCGCATTTCTGGTAACTGTTTTGCCACTGGTCCACCTGTTGGAGTCTGTGGCACCTAGCAGACGTGTGAAATCAGTCGAAAGAGGTCCATCTGTCTGAGCAATGGAAACAGAAAAGCAGCGCAAAGAAGGGTCAAAAAAAAAAGGAGGCCAGCATGAACAACGAATGCCATCGAGCCCCTTACTAGTTCTCAAGGCGGGCGACTAGAAAGTAAGCGAATGCACGCTTATCGATTGTGACCCACACACAACACTATCCTGGGGACATGTGGACGGAAAGGTGCTGTCTGTATGAGTGGTGTGCGGTATATAGCCCAGCAGCAGTCTTCTTATTATAGCGTGCTTCATCTCGCTCCCCCGGCTCCCCCACTAACAACCATTTGGACCCCCCTCCCGACGCGCGCAGAATATAGACAGCTGGGGGAAATGGCAACAGCGGCTGAAGATGGGGATCGACCCCACCCAAGCTGCAACAGGCACCAGAGTCTACGAGCACGTTGGCATCTGAACCAGAAGGCCCGTGGTGTGGCCCAGTAGCGCAATTTCCCTGCCCGCTGAGACAATCATGGTATCATTGATAGGCTGGAATGGCTGCGGACGCACTGATGGGGGAGTTCTCCCAATCGCGCACGAGTTCCGTCATAATCGTCCAATCAGATCGCACTACTGCGGGTGCAAGGGGTGAGCACGTTCAAGGAGTTTCCTGGGGGGAGCAAGTTCTCCGAAAAAATTTCTCGCCTTTTGGACACACCACACAGTTCGACTGTGACGGGGGGCCCGAGTTGGTGGGAAGAAGAAGAAGAAGACGAAGACTAGACAGCATATATAAAGGCCCGTGTGAGCCACCCGCATTTCCCATCTTTTTCCCCACACACAAAAATAAGCATCTTTAAAAGAAGTCCTATTTCTTCTTCTTCTTACTTCCTACTACTACTACTGCTTCTACTACGACTATCATCACTGCTATCCACACAACAGCCATGAGCGATCTCAACTGGTGCACCTACTGCGACAACGCTGTCAACTCCTTCTCTGTAAGTATCATCAGTCAATGCCAGTAGCAGCTACACGCAAGGTCCACTAACCGATCCTATGTCATGTTCATTTGCAGAATTCTCTTTACTGCTCGGAAGAATGTCTTCGTGCCGACGCATTAAATCATCATCCTCTACTTGGCTACGACTGGCAAGAGTTCAAGGATTTCCCTCGTTCATCTTCATCATCATCAGCATCCTCAATGGCTTCACCGGGCCTATGTTCATCGGCATCATCAGTCGCCTCTGCGTCTCCGTCGCTATCACCCGTCCCATCCTATACACTGCCATCCCCGGGTCTCAAGGGCACCTCGTCACATCACCACCAATGCCGCTCAAGTCGTCTGTCACCACCTATGCTTGAATTAGAGCCGTCAGAAAAGAAGCAGCGACCTTGTATCTCGTACGCCGCATTACAACAACAGGCAAAGCAGCAGCAGCAACACAACGTTGCCATGCCAACGCCATCGTCAAGTCACCGTAACAACAACGCCAGTATCTTCTTTATATAAAGCACATGCACTCCATACACATGCAACTCCATACACACAAAAAAAATACCACATCTTCTTTTTAGCATTCTTTTCATACACACACACACACATACTGCACACACACACACAGCACCAATACTCCATGCACGCTCACAAAAAGCACACAGGACCAAAATAACCCTCCTCTTGTAACTGTAAATAATACGCTTCTTGATACCATGTTTCTTCATTAAAACAAAAAAAAAAAAAGTCCAGTTCTCTTGTTTTCTTCCATTTGCAGCTGTTCCAATGCTTTAAAATTTTTGCACTTCTTGAATCACATATTAGACTGTTCTCTATCTGATATCATTCTTCTCCGATCCGAACCCGCAGATACGAGATATTATACATCCGTTCCTCCCTTCCTCACCGCCCCCCCCACCTCCCCCCTTTAAAAGGGGGCAAAAGAAGTGTTCTCTATTCTATGACGCATAATGATCTTGCACACGGCGAACGGCAACTTGGTTGGAGAAAAGATTGCTCTTGTCTTCGGTGGGTGCCTGACATCCGTGCCTAAAAAAAGAATTGTTTGGACTTCCGAATCTATCTTGGATACCAAACAAGAAAAAAAAAAGTGCTCGTGCGTCATTTGTTTCAGCTACTAGTAGTGTGGGTGTGGGAAGAGAGTCCAGAATCGCTCGCCCTTGGAAATAAGCGCCAAGCTCAGTCATAAACAAGCTCAGCAAAGTAATATGGACTCACAGCGAGTAAGTACACAAGCGCACAGTCAACTATATTCCGTCATCATCGCGTCTTGTGCTACGTCAATTGCATATTTAGCGCGTATTCTGAAAATATTAAAAAAAATATCGACCCATTTCAAGCTTACCTTATCATAACTTGAGATGATGATTGTTTAATAAATGAACGGAGGATGGTGGCGTGATGGCCCATCCAAAGATCATTCGACGAAAATTCCATGATGTGTGCATACAGCTTTTCTAACCGGATCTTTGTTCTTCCATTCTCCCCCACCTCTCCTCATACACTGTCATCTTGTTTGTTATATTAGCACACCCTGTGTGGAGAAGGATCATAGCCACGGTCCTGTCGATCATTTAAGCAAGTGACCCGAGTTTCTCTCTTTGCCAAGTATGCCAGACTGCATACTACCCCGGAAAGGGACAATTCATAAAAGGTTATATGGAAAAAAAACACGTTTATGGTTCCGGTTTGGCTGTGTTGCCATCACCCATCGACGACAACTTTTTTTATCTGATGTGTATCTTGCCCTTCTTCTTCTTATGAGCTGATGAGGGTGTCACCTGTTTTTTTAATGTTGGATGCCAGCTAACCACCAAACCTTTTCTTTTCTGCCAGTCTCTTTCTATTAACTCGTACACAGCACGCCTTCTGTCCTTGTGGCACAGTGCACGGGAACAACAAGTGGCGGAATTGAGGTTAAGTCATTTGCTGGCGCAGTTGCTCTTCTGCAGTGGATTGTGCTGTCATAAGCCACGTACGTCCTATCTTGTTTCCTACGGCATGGCTCACATCAGTAGCCAGTTGCTGAGCCATCAACTTTGTTAAGGTCGTTGGCTTAGGCTATGAGAAACTATGAGTGATGGCGTATAACAATATCCGACTTGTAAAATTTTACACCTGGTGATCTCTAGTTTGTATCACCTTAAAAGAAAGTTGGGGAATGTCCACACACCTTAATTGATACGATGAGTCAAGCAATAGCAACAACGAGCTTATATATTTTATATCAAGATACGGCGATCTTGATCTTATTCACAGCTTCTTCTTGGCGGTTGTAGTGGCTGGCGCTACCGGCCATATAATACGATCAAGTACCTTTTTTTTTTACCCCAACGTCCGCCTCCTTGACATAAGAAGCTTCCTACTAAGTCGTATGTAGTACTACTTACGTACATACGAATCCTTTCCGGAAAATCCTGTAATCCTTTTTCTTCTGGTCATCTGCCCATTTAAGGCTATATTGTTCTGAGAGGTTGTACAACACTTGCCAACCAGCCAACCAGCCCAGCCAGCCAACAGCAGCAGGATCTAATAGAACGAAACAAGAACAAGCTAAAATAACCTGATCGATATGCGTCTCTGTTTATGCTGTACATGTGCATAAAATAGTTGTATATGTATTTCAGGACTAAATCCATTCGAGAAGCCATCTTGGCAATGGTGCCATATTTGTAACAAAACAGTAATGTACAAGGTTTAATCGTGCATGATAAAATCACACAAGTTTCCTGCACACAACCAGCCGCTGTTGTCCCTGTTACAGGAATAATACATCTTTGTTATTCTTGCCTAAAAGCACATAACAATTGGTATGACGGAATGGGCGGATGGATGAAATGGATGAATGTTATAAATTTTATGTTGATGGTGATGGTGATGGTGATGATAATGATGAAAATGTATCCAATACACCGGCTCTCTCCATCAATGATCGCAGTAGACTTTGACTATTATTCAAAAGATCCATCGGTGGATCATACTCCACCAAAGCGCCTTGATCAAATACCATGACCTACCAAGTAGAAAAACATTAAGAATCAGACGTCTACTCAAGCTTTCCGTCATTAAACAGAAATAATAACTTACGCGATCATATCTGTTCACCGTGTGTAGTCGATGGGGTATCACAAGCACAGTCTGCGGATAAAAAGGGGGATCTTAGTATATGTATACTATGATGGTCACAGCCTGTCCCCCCTTTATACTATAGGTACGTACCGACTCCTCAAACTCATCCTGGATTACTGCGTGTACTTTATCCTGCTCTCCAGTACTACTTGACTCTGCTTCTTCATAGACGACGAACTTTGTACAATCCCTCAAAAGAGCACGAGCAATACATAGCAACTGTCGATCAGCTACGGCCAACTGGGCCCCTTCTTTACTCATTTCCATATCCAAATCGTATATGACGGAACCGTCTTTAGCAGATGGTACTGGGGACGGACTTGCTAATCGGACTCGTTGGAGTGCTTGCCATAGCTCATAATCGTCATATTCACCAAATGGATCCAAGTTACTTCGTACCTGGAGGAGAGAAATAGTCAGTTTTTTTTAACTTAATCCACAACACGATACAGCGAGCTATCACAATTACCGTTCCGCTTATCAGCATCCCTTCCTTGGATATATACGTTATCCGTGATCGAAGATCTTCAACGCCAATCTTTGTGGAAAAAACACCCCAATCAGTCCGATTTTGTTAGTAGCCATTGATGAGTAAAATCTAAGAGAAAGATTTCTTCCTACCCATGCAATATTGACGCCATCAATCTTAATCGAGCCACACATGGGCTCCACAAAGCGAAATAAGCAGGCTATCAATGCACTCTTTTCACCTCCTGCTCGGCCAATCACTGCGACTTTCTCGCATGGTTGTATATTAAACGATACATGCTTCAACACGTGCTCACCGTCCAGATTTAAAACCACTGTAAGGTCACGAGCGTGTACTCCGGCACTTGTTGGCCACTAGAACAAACAAAGTAAGAAAAATAACGAGTGGTAACACCGTATTCATGTATCTCTCCATGAGTCGTCCAAGGACTAAAATCTTACCGCTGCGGGAGGACGCGATCCTTCAACGATTCCAGGTGGTTCAGGTGTCATATCCACGTATTCATTGATGCGCTCGATAGCTTCAAAATGCATATCCACTGTCGTCGATTGACGCATCAACCAATAAATATACTCGAGTAGACTTGTCGCAAACGTAAGAGCAATACCAGCAAGTCCTGCATTTGTTGATTTGTAGATCAATAGTATGCCGATAAAGAACGAAAGGAATGCACCCACGAGCTCGACGCGCACAAACAACCATCGATTCGTCGTCCACAGCGTGTAAAATGCTCGCATATTGTCGTCCAATAGCTGAAACATTTTCTTCATCATGGCTCTTTCTTCACGATATGCTCGGATCGTGGCAAGACCAGCGAGTGTATCCGTGTAAAACGAATAAATAGGAGGTCGACTGGCTGCATTTAGTTTCTTGAGTTCGCGCGATGCGCGTATGTACACCGAACCAATGTAAAAGTAACAAAGGCCTACATCAAAGAAAAAGACCGGTTAGTTACCTGTATAAGTCGAAAGCAGGATTTATAGAACATGTATATTTACCGGCAACAATGCATACGATATAAAACTCGGGCAAGATAACACCAATGGTGATGACGACACCCAAAACGCCAAATATGGTCTGTAACAAGAAATTGACATGCCATCCGATGCTAGAGTCTACCGTTTCCATATCTTTACTGAACCGACTCATGATTTGTCCGTGCGTGTTGGCGTCAAAAAATTGCAATGGTGCTCGGCAGATGGCTCTCAGTAGTGAATGGAATAGACCGTTGGATGCACGTAGAGATCCTCGATATTGTACAACCGTTCGAATAAAGTTACAGGCTACCGTGATAAGACATAGGGTCAAGTAGATCACGACATAGTGTTTTGTTGATAGACTTTCGGGTAAAAACATCGTGTCCTCACTTGGTGTGGAGCTCCACATGGGTAAGCCAACATGTTCGTATGCAGTTGACCATACCTAATGAAAACAAAATCGCATCACACCGTGGTAAATATACAGCTTCTCTCTGCCTTTTTCACTTAGAAGGATAGCCCCTTTTTTTCATTTGCTACCTTCCTTTAACCAATAACTCTCCATGATGGAAGTAACACGCGCCAAAATAATAAAGATGGCAGCAGCGAGCCAAAATTGCCAACCACCGCATACAGAAATGTAGGTAGCATAGGCGATTTCTCTAGACTTGGTTTCGTCCCGTATACCATCGTCTGTATATCGTATCGATTCACGCATCACCGATCCTTCATCGAATAATTCGTCGTCCGCGAAATTATTGTCATTTTCGAAAAGCGTTTCGATACGATCATCGTTGACCGTGTCGTCCAAGAGCGGTGCCTCTGCTGTTGTGATGCGCATTTGGTTTGCCTCGATCCAGTCGACGATCCCATCCTCAGTTTCAACCGAGCATACTTTGCCATCTTCTAATCGTACCAAAAGACGAGCATCACGAATCCATGCACCTAACTGTGTAGCTGCCAGAATAACAGTGCGCGCTCGAAGCAATCCACCGGATATGCATTTCTCGTGTAAGAGTGCAGCGGTATGTTTGTCGAATCTGGCGAAAATATCGTCGATCAAGACCGTTTTGGACCGTGAATACACAGCGCGTGCGAGGGATATTTTAAGCTTGAGCGTTTCTATAAAAGACGGGGTGGCCACGTGACGAGCAAAGAGTGAGAATAACAACAGAGGTACAGAGACGTACATGACACTTACCGGAAATGGATGTGCCGCGTTCACCAATAAGTGTCAAATCCCCATTTTCCAACAGTGACAGGTCACGTAAAAGGTCGCATTGATGCAGCGTTTCACGATAACGTCCATCATCCCACGTTTCAAAAAACAAAATGTTGTCGCGTACAGTGCCGTACTGATACCATGGTGTTTGTGGTACATAGGCGACTTTGAAAACGTAGACGGCTTGGTTGATGTCGTCCTTGACAAGACTTGTGTATGGCGATAAGAATTGCGACGGTAGATGCATTTTCCCTGAAATGAGTGTCATTTCGCCTAGCAAGGCAGACAACATGCTCGATTTGCCACTGCCATGACGACCAGTTACTATGGAGAGTCGGCCTGGAGGAAACGACAATCGAGGCAAGCTGAGCGTGAACAATGATGTTGCTGCTGCTGGTACTGCTGGTGGTGGTGGTGGTGGTATGCTTTCCGATTCTACACGCATATTGTCATGATATTTATCCAAGCGTTGTTGTAAATGCTGCTGTTGGTGCGCGGCAGCGTCTTGTGGCGGCGATGGCCATTGGAAGACACTATTGTCGTCAAATGCAACCTTTACCCGTTCGTCGTAAGGTCTATGGATAGCATCCTCATCGTCATACTCGTCGTCGTGGTATGAATTGCTAGAGTCGGTATCAGAATCGCGCTTATCTCCAGTGTTCAAGAACGCGTTGATATGCCTCAAGCTGACCTTTGCGTCGTTGTATGCCATGACTGCTTGTGGCATCACATTTAGAGGATCTCGGAGCATACCAAAGAGTACAATGCTTACAAATGCAGTACTGTTTAGTTTTATAGAAGAAAAAGTTAGCGGAACGGGAAGATTTACGCACTTTTATCGCTAAAAGATAGGATTTGACACTTGCCTCGGATCCAGCCGCTTTTGTTCAACGAGGGTGTACCACGCAAATGAGATTGAAGTGACAAAAACAGGTGTGGCAAACCAGATCAAGGATAGAATGGTATTTTGGGTATATAGCTTGATTAGCTTGACCAGTTCGTCATCGCGAGCATTCTATTTTGTTTGTTGTCAATTAGCGGTAGAAGAAAGAAACCTTCTATCGCACTCCTTCATCCCATTCCGAGTTATACTGAGGCGACTTACTGTAATCACTTGCTCCCATTTACGCTCCCATGCAAGAAACTTAGTCGCCCGGATATTCGACACAAGTTCCTTCACAAGTCGTATGCGCCATGATTTTGCTTCTGTGAGCTGCTTTTGAACATGCACAAGTTTTCGACTGATGTAATGAGTCGAAGGTAGGGCGAATGCCATGACGACTAGTCCCGCCAAAAAGGCTTTGCCAAGCAGATAGTACAAAAACACAACGCCAGTGATAATTTCCAATGGACACGTGTAAAAGATCTACACATTACCTCTGTCATGTTATTCCATACACCCAAACACTTTCCATACACAATCCTTCCTTACATGAAGATAAGATGCCAATTCCGCCAGTCTTTCTGTGTCTTCGCTCATCAAACTGGCACGTCGACTCGCTGCATTTTCATCCATATTGTCAGCACCACCACTACCGCATCCCTGGTCATCACCCACTCTTGTTGATGACGCTGTTTCATCGTCAATACGGCCAAGACGCAAGGTATGCGCATAGATTTCCGAATTGAGCATATTGTTCATGGTAACATGCCAACGTCGACCCCACAACAGTGTCTGTGACGCTATCAACGTACTGATTATGTTGCATACAAAAATGGCTACGCAGTACAAATAGCCCGATTCACGGGGGAACTCGTCCGGTGCCTGAATGTAACTGAGTAATCGATGCAGAAAGAATGGATTGGCGTAGTGAAAGGCGACTGCGGCTATGGCAGTGATGAATTGGAGATGGATTGATTTTTGGTTGGATTGATAGATGCGTACAATGAGACTTTTGGATCGTGCCATGTTGCGAAAGTGTCGGTAGTTTTCTTTGGCGCGTTGGCGGAATGGTAATGCCCAGAGTTGATCTGCGCCGAGTGCTTTTTTGTATCCGCTGTAGAGTAAGCTGTTCATCCAGCTGAACGTGACAGATGACAAGGGTGAAGCGCTCGCCTCCAAACTTAGTATACGACCCTAATTAAATGATTCATATTTTCCCCGTTGTGATCCAACCAAGTCCATCCCAAACACAGGCCACAAAAATGATGGTAAGCTTAGAGCGAGAAACAAAAAGGTGAAGGAAATGTTTCTTGTGTATATTAAAATATGTTGTCTAAGGTTCAATCCGATCACTTACACTGCGAACCACGCGTCCATCGTGCAGGACAAGGATACCTTCATCAGCATCATCAATGTCTAGAAGCTCGCCCTGATCCAGTTCTCCTGGGGTCGTGGCACATAGGATCCACACAGCCAGGCAGATGACCAGATCGATTGCTGCAAATGACTTTTCGGTGGTTGATGATATGATCCAGCTGTCTTCGAGATTGGTGACGAAATACGAAAAGCTGCGAACGATAGCGGAAATCGAGGCGAGTGTGTAAAATACGAGATAATGCGGATTGTAAAGAGTGAATCGTGCGGGCGAAACTGGGTCGGCAGGTGTGGTAAAGGACTTGATGACAAGAATCAACATGTATAGCTAACACATGCAGTGGCATTGTTAGCATCGTTAGCTGTGCCATGTATATGCATATGACGATAGTCTCTCTCTGTCTCTGTCTTGCATGTTTTTTCTTTCACGTTTGCTATTGTTATCAAGAAAAAGAAACTCACTCACTCGGGGTATTAATGCAAGCCCAGGATCGACCACCTGATATAGTGGGGTCCCGCATTTTTTATCGTCACTTGAGCCTTGGCCTCGTTCAAGGATTGCGCTTTCGAGTCGCCACGCAAACAAGAAGGCCCAGGAACTTATCTCGAGTAATATCAAAACGAGTAGTATAAGACTTCGTCGAAGTAGGTGTGCGTCTTTGCTTGTTGGAAGCCGAAGGCTGTGTGGATCATAGGTGCGATAGCGTGACGAGCGCCAGGTACGAAACCGTCTATATACATTAAAAGCAAGCGATAGTATGAAGAATGTAATTGGTATAATGGCGTCGAGTGATCTGTAACACACAACGAAAGGTCGATTCGGTAAATGTATGTATAGTAATAAAAAAAAGAAAAAGCGCGTCAGTCTTTCTGTGTGCTTTCTTGGGCGTTCCACTAGGAAGTTGCTCAAGTTATCCTGATTGTTTGAATTAAACTCACGTTTCTCGTGTGCAGGGATCCAAGTTAACGGTATGAGGATCAAGCTGAAAGAAGAATACAAAAACGATCAGTCAAAAAAAGCTGCTTTTTCTCTTGACTGTCAAGGGGGCTGTTAATAACTAGTACAAAGTTTTACATCTGAATCCCTGGCACAGCCGCAGAATGGCGACGCAAATTTCATAAGACTACTCTAACGTCGTCGGGAAGGGAAGGCAACAGAAAAAAAGAGAGAGAGGGATCTATATTGACTTTGACGTATATCAGGGGGAGGTGTTCGGTGTATGTATATTATGAACGGGTCTCGGGTTGGGAAATATAAAAGTATACGGAAAGAAAGAAAAAACCCCAAATGACGCGCCGAAGGGGTGGTGGAACAAAAGGGCACAAAGCAGCACTTTTACTTTTTTTGGCGTAGCACAAGGTGCTTTATCTGCTGCAAAGCAACAGCAAACAGTATATTCCGTCCCTTTCTTTCTTCGATCATGTTATCCTGAGACGGTTATCGATGTTTGTGGGATGCGGTGTGCGTGTATGTGGACAGAGTGACTGTAAATATCACAAGACGAGTTAGTACGCACGTACGTAGCGTCATCTTCAACCTTAGATACAGCAGCAGCAGCAGCAGCAGCAACATCACTAAGATGGCTCTGTGCCCAGAGAGCTGCACGATTACTTGCCAACCAGCAGCAAGCCAAGTAACCATGCCACATTTGTTACTATGTATTTGTTGCTATAGACATCCATAGAAACCCTTTCATGCTTCTTCGCCGGAGGAATGCTGCTGTGTCTGTAGTGCACCCCTTCGTTTTCCAAGCAACAGGGCGATCCCACACATGCGAGCTCTCTTTAACAATTCAAGCTCAAAGCATGACTTGCTTCTCGAGGGCAAAGCAAAAGCGCTTCTGGATGCTGATGCTGGTGCTGACATTATAAAGATAACCCGTGCTGATCCCTGAGCTGCTACAAAGAAGAAGGGTGCTGCACCATGTCCTTTTCCTTCTTCTTTGTAGACCTTTTTAACTCACATAAATCACATTTTTCATCTTCCACTGCTCTCAGCAGAGCGGCCGTCTGTGTGCAATGCTGCTCTACCACAGTCAGCAAGTGCAGCGTTAATAGTGCAGGAATGTTTATGTCTTCTGCTATAACGCAGTGCCTATACAGACGCTACGTGAGTGTTGATAGAAAGTTCACTTGGCTGGTATGGGCAGCCTGCATCCTCCCGTCAAACACAATTCGATGTCGGTGGAATCTTGGTCCCCCCACCCGCCCCCTATTTTTAGCCCAGGCCCAAAAGGGGACGCCAAATCTGGCTTAGATGTTTGGGCAGTGTACTTGGTAAAAGAAGCAGATTAATGTGTGGATCGCCTCTCTTTTCTTTTGTACCTTCCTTCCGTCCTTCTACCCTTTCCCTTCCCTCTTTCCCGCTTTCCCTTTTTCTTTTGTGTGTCCACTTGCCTCTCTCTCTCTCTCTCTTTCTTTGTCTTTCTATAGAAGAAAGTAAACACACACACACACACACAAAGAAACGGGACGCATGCGCCACAACAGCAACAACTCTGCATTCGGCACAACAACAAATAAAAGAAACATGAGCTTGACACCAGCAATATCGTCATCAGCATCGTCATCCTCTGCATTATCACCACGCCCGCGACGTTTACCCATTCTGCTACTATGGACAATGTCGTCGATGGCAAACATAGCAACAGTGCAAGCGCAACAAGCGGCCTCGCCGACGGTTGACGCGAGCGGATTCAATCCGCAGGACGGTGCTCCAGAGGAAGAGGAAAAGAGTTGGCTGGAACAACACGGACGTTTCGCATTTGTCATTGTGATTGGTTTGCTCATCCTGGGTCTTCTGATCTGGTACATTGTCCGAAGCGTCAAGGGTATGCGTAGACGACTCAAGATGGAGAACGACAACCAAATGCAGATGATAAACCAGATCGCTGCTAGTCGAGACTCAGGGTCGCATCCTCGCCAGCCGGACGGTGCTCATCCATCGCCGTCTAGTAAAAAGGAACATAGTAATAGCAATATCCAGTATCATCAGCAACAAGACCCAACATCTCCTGTGACCCCAACCACGCCCCCGCCACGATACTAGAGAACGAGAGAGAGAAAAAAACACCATCCAACCCGTACCGCAGAAGAACCAACAAGACATCTTCTCCTTCTTCCCGTCCATCATCAATGTCTTTTTTTCCTTTACAATAACGGCCTTTGTCTTTACCTGTACAACAACTATGCCATCAATTGTCTGGCACTTTATATCTATCTCTTCCCATAATTGTGTAATTCATTACTACCATCTCTTATACTTTTCTATTCGTGATCCGTGCTATGGACCGTTTCGTCTTGTATATATCCTTCTTTTTTACTCATCCAAGGAACGTGTTGTGCCTTTGTTGTTTATCCAGAGCAGGTCTATCGTCTTCAAATCATCATCCACGATAACAACAAGTGCTCCTCCTCCATAATATCTTTTGTCATTAGTCACTAATTATATAATGTTGCAAGAAACCCGATGGTGCCCAGCCCGACTCTTTTCCGTCAAAGCTAACGACAAACGACGACTTCTTTCTCCGTGTTACGAAGCTCATCGGGGGAACAAGAATATTTTTTTTTTGGCAGACCGACTATACGGTGGTAACGCGGGAGGCCACTACCGTTACTTCAATTAGCTTTTATCCTCTATTTATTATCACGATTTTCATTAAAAAAAAGTGTTTTTAATTCTGTATATCCGAGTGTCAAGACCTCTCAGTCTTTCTCTCTGTAATAGAAAATCCTCTCCTTTATCAAGCGCGCTAAACGAGGGGATCGGACGATCCTTTAGAGAGATCGTTGTTATTGTTGTTGTCGTTGTTGACGTTGTCACCCACTGAAACCCCATCGGATCGGCTAAAGCTTCACATCGGGTCTCGACCCGAAAGCGGTTTTACAGTCCGAAAAAAAGACCCATTGTTTTTATTACGATATTGCAACGTGTTGAGTCGTAGATGCGTTTCTCTCTTTTGTGTTCATATTACACACTATATATACTAATACCGAAATAAGGTAATATATTATAATAAACATGTTTTCGAGAAACCCACAGGTACAGGTGCTCGTAAGGGTGCTGTAGTACCATTGACTTAAAACAGGTAATAGCAGCAAATTATGATGGCCGGAACACTGTACAACATGTCCAACAAAATATTATCATTTGGGGTTTGACTAGTCTGACACTCGTGTCTGTAATCTACTATAGCGCCATGCATACGTGACGAATATGCTGATCCGATGCTTCGTCAGTTACCTCTATAGAAACGTGATCGCGACATATAATCAACAATTGAGGGAAAAGAGGAACTCAATCTTCGTTGGTAGCTATGATGTAGTCTTGATGATAGTGTTGTTAGTGAGTTAGACAGTCGTCTTGTTATATCAGGTACATGCGTTAGATCAAAGAGTACCCAGGCTTCCCTTACTAAGATAAAGAAATAAGCATTAACTGCTATGGAAAGCATGGTAGTACAAAATGGAGCAGTAAAGCACCTGCACTTAATTGGGAAGGTGCCATGTTGATTAAATCATCATCTAATCCTTGTGTGGTACCGCCACTAGATGTCCTTCTCCTCCGCAAGGGCGTCACTAAGAGTCCTTGTCAGAGACTGGACTTATATAGTGGTGTGTGAGTTTTTCGAAAGAAAAATTGAAGTGGATACAAGATAGCTGACAACACACAAAGTATCTTTCTCTTCCCTTTTTTGATGAATCAGATGTACCGGTGGTTTAAGTCGGTTAAAACGAAGCCCAACAAATTTGTATTGTTAATGCACACGTTTCTGTCAATATTGCCCCGCGGCATACAGGTAGAAAAAGGCTCGGTCCGCCGACTCGATTACCACAATTACAGTCGACCCCCGTTAACGTCAACCCTCAGGGTACCAGCAAAAGTGTTGACCATATCGAGGGTTGACGATCACAGGGGGTAGAGAATAGGCAAAATCTTTAACTGCTAACTTTGAAAGGATACCAGCGAATCTGTTGACGCTATCGGGGGTTGACGTTATCGGGGTTGACGTTAACGGGGGTTGACTGTAACAAGGATTAAAAGAGGAGCATAAATAAGTAAAAACATGTGTCCATTGAAGGTGCGAGCGTAATATGTTGATATTGGTTGCACAATTTTCCAATGATGCTGATTGAAAGAACTTGGCGCTTATTGCATGATCATGTATATTTTTAGTATTGGCTGTGGAAAGTAAGAAAGTATGACATCGATAAACAAGTATTATCATCACACATTCCTACTATGTATACATCCGACCGATTTACCTTGTCATCAATTAAAAGAGCCTTTCTTTATCGTCCACACGTTTGCCCATCACACGCCGGCAATTGATAATTTCTTTCTTCATTTACCATGCTGTTTCTCCCGTTCAAAGCAACATTTAGACAGTGGGCTAGACTCAGAGCATTGCTCGCATCACCTGTAGTAGAGCCATGATGACCCACAGATATTTGCTTTCGTATACGTGAATGTTTCGTTTCATGTTGTAATAGCCAAGGAACTACGCATATATATGCTGCTGCTCTGAATACTTGCATTTTTGATAAGCATATGCGAGCATTCCACTGATCGAGATAGCTCTCCAAAAGTAACTGGATTTCGCGATGCATCAGTAGACGATCATCTTGCCCATGGTACAGAGGTACGTCAAAACCATCCGTTGGATATGACTACTTTTCCGCGAGAGCATCCCAATGCAAATCCTTAAGTATGAATATCGATCCATCCAACATAGAACAGCGAAGTGGTATCTGCCATCCATCGTCCTCGTGCACCATTCTGTCACTCGATAATTTGCATCGTCACTATGGGAATGCTGAATGGAATCTTTTGTTAGTGCGCCCACACCACAAAACTAGCTCGTAGACGAAAGGGCATTTCAGGGGTCAATATCAAGGGTCGTTTGTAATTAGCAGTTTCGTGTTCTCAATGATGTAGGACTTTATATCTTCTACTATTGTTGCTTCTGCTCCTATCACTCGCAGGCCCAGATCTTCGTTTATCTCTATATCAACAGCATCATGATAGAAGGAAAAGACTTATGTTGTAAGCTGTACTTCTTTCTATTAATAATTAAGTAACAGTAATATCAACGAACATATGCACTACAATATGGCAGCCGAACTTGTATAAGGCCTTGCATGTTTCCGGCCATTCGTACAGGAACGTCCAAGCATTACAACAAGATAATGTTGCTTTTCAGGTACGCTGAGTGTAAAAGAATGTTAATCTAGTCCTCCATGCAGTCGCGTACTTTGGAATGTTGGGATAAGTAGCTGCTGGCGATACAGGCGCTTGCATTCGACGCAGACGATTAGATTAAAGGTATTTGAAGACAACAAGACGCATCAGCCGGATTGCAAACAGACCAACAGTACACTAACACTGTTGGTAAATGAAACGTAGCAAAAAGCGTTCGCTAGTTTCATAAAGTCTAGTCATGTTGTCTAATAAGTGATAGGTATCACGCAAATAAAAGGAGGGACTCAAGTCGGTTGTTGTTTCATGCTATACGTCTCTGGTGTCACAAGTAAACCGGAGAATTTAACAGCAGCGGCACAACTAATTGATCCAACACTCACACTGAATCGTGTGGAGTTTTGAACGATGGCAATATTAGTAAAGTTACAGTTTTATTCGATAAGATAGCTTAGCATTGTCTTAATCCACACGAGGCACATTTAACATGTCGTCCAAAGTTCATGTATAACCTTAGCGTAGAATCAAAATGCAGGGTTATCTAAGACGACACGAGTTGTTAGCATGATGAATAATTGAGCTTACAGTCGAGTAATTACTTTCTGTGGTAACGACTTCGGATATGTGTTTATGTAATAAAGGATATTGCACTGCCGTTATACTTTATTGTTATCTTTAAAGCGCCTAATACGCAATCTTGTGTTAGTAGAGGAAAGTATTAAAAAAGAGCATCCTTATTCTTTGTGAGGTATTCCTCCAGTGTCTCTGGCTCACGACCCAAAGCCAGGGAAAGACCATGCGAATGCTCGAAATCCGGATTAACATCATGAGCCATATCGTACGCCAATTTGTGAGGAGCATAGAATGCGCTGGTAGCCAGCTCATACTGTTCCTTGAACGATTATCGCTTGAAAGCTACCGCGAAGCCGAGCAACTTGCTCAAGGTCTCTGTTTGCTGGTTCGCGGTCAACAATTCCCCAACCATGGGATAAATAGCATCGCCATGCTTCTCGATAGGGTCGCGCAAAATAATAGCTGCCAGAGCGCCGATATCGTCGGTAGAGATCCACCCCTGAGGAGTGTCTGGCGCGGCCACAGAAACAAGCGTCTTGGTTTGCACAACATGTTTGGCGAAGATAGCGTAATTCGACATGAAGCGCCAGGGGCGGAGGATGACATAAGTGGCATCGACGGATTGAATGGCGCGGATGGCGTCTTCAGACCGAGCATGGGCTTGACCAATAAACGTGAATGGATGTACGGAGACGGTGAGGGAGGACACAGCAACGATCTGCTTGACACCTGCAGCATAGGCAGCCTTGGCCATGGCACCCTTGATACGAGGCATCATGCCCAGGCTACGGACTAGCAAAAACATGCGGGTATGGCCACCAATGGACTGTTCAAAAGGAGTCAGATCGTCATAGGAGCCCTGGACGTGTGTCACCTGAGGATGATCCTTGAAACAGGATTTCTCTGGCCGACGAGTGTAAATTGTAATGGGAATATTGTTGGCCAATACGTCTTGAATAGCTTTGGCACCTACACCGCCGGTACCACCAACAAAGTAAATTCGTTCTTGTTCTTGAGGACCCATTATTCCGTGCTTGACGTTGTCGCTTTCTTATCTGATATGGATTGATCAAATTACTGAAACGATAATCGTTGTCAATGTCCTTTATGTATAAGATCCAGGGAATGTATTCGGGCTTCATACAATGGTAAGGCCACGTAACTGTTATTTGCCATAACTGACTAATTTGGTAAATGTCGGGACGTTCGGCGTTGAACACTCCGGCGGGATGAAGTTACTATTGAAACAGGCAGGTAGAATCCAGTATAAACAATCAACCAGTAGCGCGAAAAACAACTGTCGGTACAGGTTATCGTACTTACTCACTCATTATCTATTCATCACTGACTGAAAATTAATTCGAGTATAGAATAGCTTCGCTGCAGGGTGAGCGCTTCTGTTACAATTTTACTTATACACAAACAAAACTACCTCTTGCATTATTATTCCATATGATTGAGAAGAAATCGTAATGCTACTCATTCGATCCCAGCGAATCCACTCAAGCTTATGTCTAAAATTCTTTGTATTTACCTGCAATCTATGACACATAAACGTACGGATGGAGTCACCATGTTATGCGCCAATCGCGAAATCAGGGAAGAGCGAAAATTTCTTTTTCTCTCGCAATGAACCGTTCGAATACGCTGCCTGATTTGTGCATAGTATTGCATCAGAATCACCTTATAAAGACAGCTTGCGATTTGTTTCCTTAACAATTTATCTTTTCTACGAATAACGAATCGCATCAGATTCCTGCAGTAGCTTTATTTATTTGGCTTCATAATAAATTGTTTCCAATGCTATTCGTGGTACTTTAAAACATACATGATGATAAGACGTGAGAACTATGCTTTCTTGCTAGTCATTTCTTTCTATTCTTCCCAAGCAATCAATCTGTAGTAGCGAAAAACGATGTGCAGCGCAGGCGACAATGTTGTATAAACGCGCAATAGAGCAGAGCCGACAGGGCAACGTCTCTAAGAGCTAACCAGCTGAATTTACAATAAACGATATAATCTCCGTTTACTCGAAAACATTAAGTGTAAGACATGATGACTCTAAAGTTTGCGCATTTGTAGCATGCGAGTGGATAGTAGATGCAACCAATACCTCTGCTTCTAAATATCAATGCGTTTGAAACCATTTATCAGCTAAAAGAAAGAATGTCATGTTACTGCTGGCCACCATTATGCAGCATCGCCGACTCTTCAGTGTATGTCTAGGGCTGTAGTCCAGCTATGATAAGATCAACAGTCGTATCTTCCTGTTGGTAAATATTGCTGAGCATCACATACAACTGTCCTTGCACAAGTTAATGTGTAAGTGCTAAGTAGCCGTAATCATATACAGATGAAAGGATCGCAATTTGTATGAACTGCCATGATCAGCATCGTGCCTTCGCCATAACAAACGCAATAATGCTCTCACAGATCGCTTTTATATAAAAGAATGCGTTTAAATATTACTACTTGTGGTGTCCTATGTTTTCGCGCCAGACACCATGAACTCTTACTTTGATCCCAGAGCTGTCCATTGATTTTCTTTACCGCAAACCTCACCCACTGTTTGTAAGCTCACATGATGTAATATATGACTGCGCAGAAGAACGTAAAGCAACAAAAGAGGCGCCTCCTTATTATTATACCATTCTTGTCGCAATAGTTTGTTGATATTCACCTGGCTACGCGAACTCTTTTACCTGCTCCTGCAAAAGATTCGCGCAGCCATATTAGCGGGCAAAAAATGATGGTTTCACAAAGCCATACGTAGCAACAAAGCGGTCATATGTCATATTCCCGGTACTACACAAAAATAGAAGATTATTATATGAGTGAGTACGCTCTTTTTCTTCCTCTTTTTCTCTTTTTCTTCTTACTTATTACTCTAGCAAATCTTACAAACAATCATCGCTTACTCAATTATAAGTATACTATATTATGGTGGTGTCAAAGCAAGCATACAGCAGCCTTTTTTCAGCGTTCCAATGGTCGTCATCAAAGCCAGGGACTTCATCCAAACAAGTTGTTACTACGTTGTCACCATTGGACAAGGCACAAGAAAAAGCACAAAAAATCATTCGCGCTTCACCTACGTCTGCCAAAGGCTATATTCAATCTGCTCGCGTTTATAAAGAAAGCGGCGATCTTCAGAAAGCACTCGGTGTTTACAGACAAGGACTTCGATTCGTGCCGCCAGAAGACCCTCTGCACGCGCAACTACAAAAGGAAAAACAACAAGTGTCAGCCACACTGTTGCAAAGAAGCCGCGGCTTCCATCAGCTGCTGCCATACGACGTTGTCTGTCTGATATTCGGAAGCTTGGACTTTAGAGATATGCTACGTTGTACGGGTGTCTGTCAAGGATGGTGCAATTTTATGATGGATTGGCCGGAGTTTTGGCAACGGATGTCTCGAGAAATGCCGCAAATGAGCAGATCCACGCTGGATCCTTTGTTGCGACGTCAAGCACAAGAGTTTCGGCTGGATGGTCAGGATGCTGGTTTGGTACACGATATCCTAGTATTTCTGGCGCACTCAGATAATCACTTTATGCAAAAACTATGTAAGTTGCTGTGTTGAATTGTTTTAATATTTATGCTTTTACACGATTTTTCCAAATTAACAAAACAATACAGCTTTCAAAAACATTACTTTGACATTTGAGCAAGCAAATCTCTTGGGCACCGCTCTTAAATCAACAAGGTATAATGTACAGTTCAAGCGAAAGGATAAAGTCTATTATTATATCATCTCTATAAATAGCCAGATATATACTAAACTTCGGTTTTTATTTTCTAAAAAAGCCCTCCAGTAAAGCGAATTGAATTTGTTGACTGCAAGATTCCTATAACTCGAATAGTCGCGCCTATATTGCAAGCCTGCTCAAGCATGGAACACATATCGTTTTCGCAAACTGACGCGTACGGAACATTGCCTTACGGTGACGCTCCTAAGAAAAAAGATTTCCGCATGCCAGACTTCGAGTATACATCGCTTACCTATCTCAAACTTGGTGTTGATAATGCGGGTAATAACTACGGGCTGATCGACAATGGTCGGCTCGCTGGCATTTTAAGTCGGTGCCTCAATCTTGTACACTTGTTCCTGGACTCTAACGGCACAACCCATCACGGATACAACATCACACAAGTCTTGAAGCACTGTCATCGTCTTGAAAGTTTGGTCGTAGGCCCAAAGGCAGACTTACCTGCTGCTTTGAGTCACATTGATGAGAGCGAGTTTGACAGCATCAGCAATAATGACAGCGTGGCTGGCCCGCCTTCTTCTACATCACTAAGTGCAACACCATCAGCATCAAACAATGGCAGTAGCAACAAATCCAACAATAGCAGTAGCCCACCACGAGGATTGCGACGTCTCATTTTGAGCGGCAGCGTTAACGTGACTGATAGCGACATGGTTTCAATATACAAAAAGTGTCACAGCACACTAGAGCTACTCTATCTGCATTACGATGGTGCAAGGATTGCTTCCAGTTCATTCTACAGACTTGCATACCATGAAGCACCAAAATTGCGCGAAATTTATCTGGCGACCGAAAACGCCAGTGGAACAGGGAATGCCAAACATCCTCCTATCGCCAAAGCATTGACGGCCCTCTTCTCTTCATGTCCAGCTGTAGAAGTGATAGACATTAATGATTCTCTAAGTGCATCAGCTCGTTCATTCTATGGCGGCTGCTATCTCCGTGTCAGTAATGGGGTGCTCAAGTCTATTGCCGAAAATTGTTTCCAACTGCGTAAACTGAGGATCGTTGGTTGTCGACAACATACTAAAGACGGTTTGATCCACTTTGCTTCTACAGGGAAACTGCGACGACTTGTTGACTTGGAGATGGATATGGAATGGCAAAATGTGTTGGAGGTGGTTAACAATCTTACATCGCTGCAGCGATTACATGTGCGCAAGGATTCGTATGGTACTCAAACGGCCTTCCCACAAAGCCATAAAGAGACAGCGAGCCGGATCTTGGGAGAGCGTGGAGGCGACCTTACTTTGGCGTAAACATATGTACTATATTGAGTAACGCTTGTAAGTTTTAGCTAGCTTACCTTTCAATTGACAAATCGAACGTCACAGCCTTTTCATTTATGCCTATGTAAATTTCTTTTCACAATGATCAATAATAAAAGACAAAGCGGTATGTTATTGACAGCATTGCATAAAGTGCTCTGGACTACTACCATAGCAATACACAAAGTTGGCTTAAGTGAAGATTTGATAGATCACACCAGGTAAAGTACTTTATTAGTAGATTGCTTTACCACGACAGCAAATCCACCTGAAAACCGCCAAAAAAAAATCGCTATATAGTCTCTTGACATAACCGTGTTAAGGCCATTAATAGTTAGCTGAAACAAAGCAAGCCTCAAAATCAATACGATGGTTTGTATACGTATATGATAGGGGCCGAAATGAGCTCACTTAATATCCACGGATTCTCTATGGCCATACATGAAAGAGATCCGTCGAATACTTTGCTTTGATAATCCAAGCAAACCGTTAATTGAAAAAATGTGCAAGCAACACAATATATGAAGATGACTCAAATGCTGCACGAAGGAGTCTTGTTTTGATGCGATCATAGGATGAGTATTTTGAGCGATATCATCAGGCATAGGGCCAAGTTTCCTCCTGCTCTTGCTGCGACTGACGTCGCAGCGATAGCTCTAATGCTGATCTCTACCTCTGGGACATCTTGTCCCGAAATTCCAGCCGATCTAGCAGAAAATTGCATCCCCTACAACAGAGCCGCTCTCTTAGTCCCAAATCTGAAAATTAAACAAAGGATGTATCCTACGTGATTTCTGCGACTAGCGTGTGCTTTACCAAGACATATGTGTGACGTCTTCTACCGCTTCCTATTGTAGTCGATTATAGTCATGGTGATGGTAGCATATGATTTACCAAGGCCATGATATAGATCGTGGATACTGCATGTCAACATTTAGCGCGGCATGATTTATCCCTCGGCTGTGAATGGTACCTCGCGTATTTGTCTTTAGCTGTCAAAGGTTGTCTTTGTAGCCTATACGAACTGTGATCCTTCTGAGGTACTGCTTCGCCATCGTTGGATGATGCTGTAAGAGTAGAGTTAGTTGTTGAAAGGGGAAATTGGTGTGTGAAGGGCTACATATATAACTTCTGATAAGCCCATTAGTATCTCTTCCTTTAAAGAAACAAGAGGGAAGAGAAAAAGTATACAAAACCACGTAAGTTTATATAGCCGTGCAGCTGAGCTGGCTGTATAGAGTGAGCTGTTATAATTGGTGCACACTAATGGTCTATACTGTATTATTACTCTATCATATACAAAACCCAAGCATACAAGAAACATTTAAATAATAGTATTTGCATAACTGCGAAAAATATTAACAGAGTATATCCTAGTGTAAATCTAAGATAAGATCACCGCCACGCTCTCCAAGGATTTTTTTAAGTCTCTCCAAGTGATCTGAAGGAATGCCATATCCCTCGGGCCAAGTTCGCGAGCTACTGTATACAGTGTGCAGCGTCTTCAATGATGTGAGCTTTTGAACGATCCCAAGAAGATAGCTTTGATAAACTATCTCAATCTCCAAATAAGCAAGTCTTGTTGAAGCAAAACCAGACAAGCCCAAGATTGAATGGCTATGAGACCCAGTGACATGCAAACGGCGAAGCAGAGGACAACTCTTGGCGATAGCAAACAATATGTCGTTGTCGACCACAAGGGAATGAAATCGCGAGCTGCAATAAACACGTCCAGACTCGCAATTATCGATCGTTACAACTTCCAAAACGGGGCACCTTGAAAAAAGCGTTATCAGCGCGTTTTTGTGCTGTTGCTGCGTACCACCTTTAATCACCATTGACAAGTTGATCTCTCGCAGCTGGGGTCCACCGTAAGAGACAAGATCCATGAATAACTTTCGGTTCAAGTTGCAGCGTAGATACAGAAACTCCAAAGTTCGGTGTGATCTTTCTAGCAGGATTGGCAGGATCGGCAAGTTACTAAACTCAAAACTTTGGCTACCCAATATGAGCCACCGCAGACTATCAGCATTGGAAGGCTGTACTTGTTGAATACCAACATTATCAGTATCATATTTTGGAGCAGAAGAAGACACGTCACCGGTACTGCTGCTGTACTCGTCAGTAGCAATCGTCGGTTTAAGCTCGGTTTTGTTGCACACTGTTAAATTTCGGAGTCGTGGGCAGTATTTCAGTGCTTGGCTAATGCAATGTGTGTGATGGATGGAGACACCAGGGGACAGGATCAGGTCCATCAAGTTTGGACACTGACAAAGAATTTCAAGCAATCGGGACGTTTGCTGCAATGGTTCAAAATAGTAAAAGTTTCCCGATATTTCAAGGTGTGTCAGAAAATCGAAAGTGAATGGAATGACGACCATACGCTTTGTTTTGCGAGAGAAGTACGACAACGCTGTGCGATTATTATCCAGTTTGCTGCTCTTGCTGTCGTATAAAGTTGTACTAATAGCTCCCGATGGGTTTGTGACCATGGATTGCGAAAAAGAAACATGTGTTGCTTCTGAACATGACTTTGATATGAATTCCAGAAGTTGACTGTCCTGGAAACTGCAATTGATGAATTCAACATGTTTTAAACCTGGACCAATTGATCGCAGTGTTCGTTGCAATAGAGCTATGCCGATGTGCGTAAGGTGTATACTGGTGAAAACTGATGTTGTCCTGCTTAGTACAAGCGTATATTTTAAAGCAGATGAGGGTAATAATGTGTGTAAGATTGTAGAACTTACCGAGTTTTCGGACACGTACGCTGTTATTGTCGGTGTCCTGTGATGGCTGCTCGGCAAGAAGTAGAAGTAGGCCATTCACCGAATCAGGCGTAACGGGACCATCGAGACGAAATTCTTGTGTTTGACGTCGTAGTAGTGGCTCCAACGTCGACCTGCTCGTTTTCGGGATTTCTATTCTAAGTCTCTGCCAAAATACCGGCCAATCCAACATAAAATCAAACCAAGATCGACAGACACCAGCGCACTGCAGTAGATCGTATAGTTCAAGGTCTTCGAAAATCAGAGAGAGGATGTCGTAAGGAAGAATTCGGCGAAAACCCTCAATATGCTCCATGAGCATGTTTAATGCGTTGCGCTTGGCCTTTTCTAGTCTGATATAGTGGCTCCAGGTATTGTTACATGATAGCTGTGGCTGTGGTACTGATTGTAGACCTTGATTGTAGACCATCAACGCGGTACGAAAGTCGTCTTGCTGTTCGTGCAAATATCCTGAGGCAAGGTACCCTTCGGCCGATTTTGGAAACATGCATATCAGCTCCTGAGCAGCCCAGTGTTCCTGTGCCATTTCCTCTGCTGAAGAAAGTTTTGAAGGTGTATTCATACTTCTTTCGGACGACGAAGTCACCGCTGATAAGGAGACTGTATTATTCGCTTCAAAAATCGAGAAAATAGTTTTGTAGATTTTATCGAGCATACCAAGTAAACGGCGGTAAAGAAAAGAGTATGATAAAACAAGAGATCTTTAACCAACATATACAAAATCTGTTGTCGTGACACAAAGAGCGGAGACCACAACGTGTGGCTGTGCCTTTTAACCTTTCTTAAAAGAGGAACAGCACTTGAAGGCATCAAGCTCTACAATAAATATCGGTCAGAATTCGTCAAAGCTCCACGCAGCGCTCAGTTATTCATCTATCCGATCGCCACGTCGGATTATCAGAATTGCATCGTGTCGAAATCGAAAAAAGGGCTTTTATTTATATGTAAACCTGCATCTTTGTTGACATGCAATCTACTATATGAAAAGCACCTCCGAATGTGCCATGAATTTTCTCAACTTTGAGACTCGCTATTGTCATAATATCGCATCAGATACTGTACAGTTTGGCGGATACGCAGTATATGAAAAAGTTAGTCAGTACGATGACTGTAGTTCATAAGGGTGTCTGGGTTAGCCGATTATGCTTCCGAACAAAACTCATATGCCACAATCTATAGTTAATGCCTTTATATCAGCAAGGGTAGTAATACAGGACGAAGTATAATCCCAGCATGCATAATCCCAAGATAACGAAGTTGTAGTGAACGTATGCTCGGAAATGCATCTCGGTCACAGCGTCACATACTTGTCATCGATGATCTGCATATAACCTCATGATTGGGCTGCGAAAGAAACCATCCCTTTTACTTTTCCTGCTTCTTTCTGGCTTTGTTCACTCTTCACTGATTAGATGCTAGCACTCAACTTACTGTTGCTCGTAGCAATCGCCATTTTTGCTTGTACAATCAAAGCTGACGTTTATGATGAACTCGGTGAATCCACTTTTCGATCGTCCAAAAATATCCTTTTTGCTGCAACGTTGGGTGGATCAAGTCACAGCTCCTGGGTAGCACGGCTACTCAATGAGCTGACACTGCGAGGTCACCGTGTTACCTATGCTGCCACCGTATGTGATCGCTTTTCAGCAGACACTTACGAGAGAAGATCGTCTGCAAAACTAAATGGATGTACTTTTTTCTCATTTGTGTCGCTTCTAGGACACCCAAATGAAATATACCGAGCCGTATCCTCATATTGATACCGAGGATCTCGGCGGCGGATTTTGGGTCAAGTTAAATGCTCACAACCGGACGTTCCCGAGACCATGGAATGATTTTAAGAACGAAATCAATATCAACACTGAGAACTACGGAAAAAGTGAGTAAGAGAATAAAAAGGGCAACTGGTAACTGTAATAATGCTAATTGTCAGCATTCATGCTTCAGTATATACTCGTATACAGCAGATAATGTCAGTTAATTCGTTTGATGTAATTATCTGTGATCAGTTCTCCACTGAATGCAGTGATGCAGCACGCATATCCGGAATTCCTTCTATTCAAACTATGGTTATGAACTTATCGCCAGGTAGTGAGCCATTTTTTAAAAAGCAAGTTACAACGGATTTAGGATACTTCTTCATAAATTTACCGTGAAAACAACGATAGATTCTTTCGCTCCATACATCAACAAATGCCGCATTCTTCTCGGTGAAACGACAACAGAACATATGTCCCTTCCATATCGATTTTATAAAAAATTCATGTTTCCTATCGCCGCTCATTGGCACTTGGGAGAAGCAAGAGAGAAATTTCGCCAGAAGCGAATGGAGCTTACCGGAGACATGGCACCGCCCGCCGATCCTGCACGCAACTCGCTCAAAATCGTAAACAACTTTTACGGTATTGAAGAAGCACGACCGATGGGTCCGCTGGTGGAGATGATTGGTCCAATTTATAACGCTGTCTATGACCCCTTACCTCCTAGCATTAAGGATTTTCTCGATAAGCACGAGCGTGTAGTCTTTGTAGCCTTTGGACAACACGCGTCCGCAAAACCGTTCGATACAAAACGTATATTGGAGGAGCTGTTGAGCTTGGTGGAATCCAATCTAATCGACGGAATCGTATGGGGTGTCGTCAAGTCAAGCGCAGGACTTCCGGACACGGTTACCACCAAATCAGGTCGTACGTACGATATCAAGGACTTGTGGGAGGATGAGAAGCATCCGAACGTTCGTCTTTTACCATGGGCTCCACAGTTTGCTATCCTGAATCATCCATCTGTTATAACATTTTTATCGCACGGCGGCGGCATGTCCATATTTGAAGCGCTATACGCAGGAAAACGGACAGTAATCAAGCCATTCTTCGGTGATCAACCGGGACACGCTCTTCATTTCGAGCGGGAACAGCTGGGAGGCTACTTAAAATTGGCCGAGCCAGAAGCATTCGAAACGCTAAGGCGCGTCATTGAAGACAAGGATGGTACAATCCAAAATAACATAAAACGATATCAGGCACTGGTGCAGATCCGAGCTAAGCATGCCGTTACCCGAGGGGCTGACTTGGTTGAAGAAGTTATCTTTACAAGCGTGAATGGTCACTTACCTCATCGTCTCGATGTTGCCCGTAGACTCTCGTACCTGAAGGCCAATGACTACGACTTGGGCCTGTGCCTTGCTGCTATCATATTAGGACTTGGATTGACGACTCGATTTGTATATCTACGGATGAAAAATCATTACCAGAGAGGACAATCCCAGCAACAGCACAAATCAAAGCAAATGTAACATGAAATTCAGTTGTGCTATCTTGCATCCCCTTTCCTCGTGCTTTTACTGCATATATACAAGTCAGCTAGAAAGGTCCCTCAGATGCAAAAAAAAATCTTAAAATAAAGTTTGGAATTGCCTTTATTGGAAATCGGAGAAATTTAAAGTTGGGGGGAGGCGACGATGGCTCTTGTACTTTTTCACTGCCCATTCAGCATGACGCATGTCGAGACCTCTGCTGTACATCTCGATAAACCTCCAGGCACGATTCTCATAATGGATCATGTGCTTGATGCTAATGCGTTTTGGAAGGTCCTTTACGTGTTGTTGCAATGATGAGAAAGAATAGTCACATTCGCGCCGAGTGATGCTTTTCATCTCGGCCCACACTCTTTCGATCCAGTTACACTCGCAATGGAATTTGGGATATAACTCGAATATCATGTGATGCTTCTCACAAATTTCCTGCAAGAGCGACTTCTGCTGCTGGAAATCTGGTTGGAAGGCTACGATATGTACTGCGCAGCAATTGACAGTTTTCTCTTGCTTGCAATGACGGATTAATCCCTGTGCGGGCCAAAGGTTCCTCTCCTTGAGTATGGCTTGAAGTCCCCGAGGCACACCATTAGCATCCACCATCGGCTGCACAATCCATTCTCCGTTGTTGCCATAGTAACCGCCGTTTCTTGATACAATCTGTTTTCCGCCCGGGCTCATATTCATTCTGTACGCATTAAGCGCATCATCGGGCATTGCAGAATGGTTGGAGCTCTGGTCAAAGCAGAAAACGCCAACGCAGTTAGGATGCAATCTTTGAAACTCTTCTATTGCTGATTCAAGCTGGTTGGCCATGTCGGTCTTTTTCCAATAGCCGTCGTTTTGAGCGCCAGGAATGATCGTCTTGCTTGAAAAAAGA
Organism: Zychaea mexicana; assembly: GCF_025766255.1. Classification (NCBI taxonomy): domain Eukaryota; kingdom Fungi; phylum Mucoromycota; class Mucoromycetes; order Mucorales; family Lichtheimiaceae; genus Zychaea; species Zychaea mexicana. The sequence goes on from NW_026516676.1 coordinate 533,933, forward strand.
CCATGGCAGGAACAAGCAAAAGCACTGAGCATGATTGCACGGCCCTGACCTTTCTTTCTGATCAGGCTCTCGTTGGAAGCCAAATACACGCCTCGCTTGCAGTCGTTGGCGTAGAAGTAGGTCTCGTCGTGTGTGACCAGTACTTTCTCATGCTCCCAAACCCTGGTAACCGCTCGTTCTGCTTCATCATCCTCATCATACCTCGTCATGAGCTCTCTGTGCTCAAGCATTATCGTTGCCCATTCCTTGCGATAAATTACGACGTCTTCTCTTTCATGACCGTCGATGTATGGCGCTTGGGCTTTGTCTTCGATTTTAAACCCCCATTTCTTAAGGTATCGTCGTACGGTGGATTCAGATACGGCAATCCCAATGCGCTGTTCAGGGTTGGCCTCATCTAGTACGAGGTCATGCAGAATGAACTCTCGCAATGCAATAACTGTTCTCTTTTCGGGCTTCATTGACCTGAAAAAAGCAACGCATTTGTCCTTAATATGCTCGTCAGCAAGCATAGACGCGGTCTTGATGTGGGCTCCTTTGACAAAAGGTGTCAATCTCCCGGTTCTCAGATACTCGTTCGCCCAACCTCGGATCCTTTTCGCAAACCGTTGACCACGATTCCAATGCAGCGTGCTCAGCTTCTCAGATGCGCCTGTCTTCTCCTCTTTTTGTGATATCATCGTAAAGTAGTGATACAACGTGGCGAAACGCGCTCTCTGCAAACGATCAACATCAGGCGTTTTTCGATATAGGTCTGCATAAGGCCTAAGCGCTGCGATTGCTGATTCGACTTTGTCGTCATCGGCCCGCTTTTCCTCTTCTTTCTTGATCTTCATCTCGACCCTCTTTTGCCAAAACATCTCATCCACGCGTAGGCAGCCTCGCTGCATTCTCTCTCTCTTTTCATCAGCCTTTTTAACTGTGCGCTTTGAGTCTTTGGCGTAATAGGTGTTGCGTCCTTTCTTATCAGCGCCAGGAACCCACATTAACGCGTCGCTCAGGCTTTTTTCCACGCTGACAAGGTCGACCTCAGGGATCTCCAAGTCGTATTCTTCGTTCTCGTCGTCGTCCGTGATTTCTTCTTCACTATCCTCGACATCGCTGACAGTCGCGTCTTCTTCGAGATCTTGTGTCGACTCCTGCTCTGCCGCTTGCGTTACTCGTATCTGTTTGGCGCGTTTGCCCTCAACATAGTTAGATTTGCCAATTCTGGAGCGTTTTTTCGGTCTGGCCATGTTGAATTGGTGCAATGAAAGCTAATTTAAGTAATGTATAGAGGGATGGTATGGAAGTAAGGTGCTAAAATGCTAAGTTGCCCAGCTAAAAGTGACCAAATAAGGAAACTTCAGACGTTAATTGCTCAGCCAGTTTTTAAGCACAAAAAAATCAGTGGTAGTGAATTTTGTTCCTCTCCTCAAAAGCTTTCGTTTCCACTATCGTTTGCGGTGATCACGTGTGTTAATGAAAATTTATTAAGGTTTAAAGTCGGGGCTCATAAGGACCTTTCTAGCTGACTTGCACCTTATATACATCCACCTGCCTCGCTTCGCTGCGCTCCGGGTCATTCAACGGATTGGATGTTTCCTGGGGGTTCCCCCCAGACCCCCAAGGTGGGGGGTTCCCCCCCACACCCCCCTTCTAAACCCTAACCAAAGCTCGCTTCGCGAGCTTATTTATTGCTATGACTACATATAACCCTAAACGTTATCATTATTGCTATGACACGAAACCCTACTACACGTTGGTTTGTCAAATTAAAAGGGACGACAGAGGAACTTTTGACTGGTATTTCACTGTTAATGCGAGGATAACTTATTTGTTGCTATCGACAGCTCTTACATATTTTTGAAAGTTCATCAATGTGTCCGCTTTCATTTGAACATCATGGTAGATTATTGCTGCTTGTCGTAATTAGCTGAAAGGTGACGGCAGCTTCGCGTAGTTCTATATCTTATTGTTTCGCGTCAGATCTACTTACGAAAGATACCGTGAAGAGGTAAGAATATTCTATTGTACGTTAAATGATAATAAGTAAAAATAAGAGTTTAGAAGCAAAAAGAAAAAGAGCAGAAAAGGGCTTAAGGTGATGGAGGTGGAAATGCGGTGATTGTTGTTGTGGGAGAGGTTGGTGGTGAATTTTCGGCTTGTTCAGGAACAGAGGCCGGCGGATGCAAGAGAACTTCTTGGTAGACGATGTTGGTGGTTTGTGGTGGTCCAGACCCTGAGAGATCGATGGCAACGCGAAGATTGTTAGGGTCAGTTGCCCGAGATAGCGCAACATATAGTTGGCCATGAGCAAAGACATCTTCTGCAAGGCGGACACCGACATATTGCAGGGTTTGCCCTTGCGCTTTGTGGATGGTCATAGCAAAGGCAGGGCGAACAGGGAATTGCGTGCGTTTAAATTGGATAGGGGAGCGTGTTTCCGATGGTGTGAGTGTTATGCGAGGGATCAAGACGATGTTACCGGCATGAGGCCCAGTGGCTATCTCAGGTTCAAGTACATATCGCTGGAAAGAGCGTACGATCAGCCGTGTCCCATTGCAGACCACTTTGGGTGTGCAAGTTTCTCAAAAGCATGACTGGGCAACCGACTTTGAGTTTTAGCAAATGCGGTGGGAGGTCGGATGGATTTATTGCATTGAGAAGCTCTGGTGGGTATGTCATTTGATCTTCTGGATCATCCACTGTATCAGCGCTCTGGAATTCGTTTGCAGTGCCTGGGAAATGGTCGAGTATCAGTTCGTTGGGTGCTGTAACGTCGACATTCTTTGGAGTCAAGATAGAGCGACTGATGAGGTAATCACGATCCATATGTGGTGCGTTGAGGTTGCCGTAAATGGTTTCTATGAGCTCGTACATGTTGTAATATGGCATGAGCATTCGATCTGGAAGCCGGACTCTGTCATCAGTGGTTGGCACGAACAGCTCAGCGCCATTACCAATGCGAAATCAAAATATTGCGCAAACTCGCGAAGCTCATTTGCATCATTGGTGTTGGCAGCTTGTTGGACGCGAATGTTGGTATCAGGTGGTGGATGGTGACGCTGGGCCAAATGGATGAGCGATTTAAGCACTGCTGTACGATCTGCGAGCGCGACGCATTTGGTATCACTGGAAGGACCTATTACCATATACTTTACTGTGAGTACTACCGCTTAATAGTAAAAAACATGCAAAGTAGAAGAGAGGATACAATGTTGAGTACCTGGCAAAAGTCAACACCAAGGACCATAATTTTTCCACCAAATGGAACATCGGCAAGTGCGGGATCGTCATGTCTCATGAGATCTTGGATACGCTTATACGTATACGTTGATACTTGTATTGATACTTGTGTCCAGCGTGTTTAAAGCGATGACACTTCTCATATGATGAAGGACGTGAAGTGAGCTTCATCTCGTGTTAATGAAGGTTATCCCCTTAGATCTTTCCTCGATGCGATACCCGTCTACTCACATAGTCATACATTCATGTAGAACAAATTTCCTGATCTGGAGGAGCCACACATTTCGGCGCGTCATAAACGTGAGAGAGCAATCTGATTGGATAGATTGAACTGGCTCAAATGCCGTGTTCATTACTACTATATAACCGTGCGGCCGCAGCAATCATGGGGCTCTTCTTCCTCTTCGTCAACTTTTCTAAACCAAAGCTATTCAATGTGAGTGTCATTGGAACGGATCAGAGGATCGGAGAGTGTATGTTTATGGTGGTGAGTGAGAAGAGTGTATGCAACCGGTTGTGAGTATCCTAAGATCCGTTTATCTCACTTTCTTTCTTTTTTGACACAGACCTTCTTCTCGTCTTAACCTGGTCCATCTCCCCCTCACGTTGGCTCTCAAAGCACAGATGCAAGAGTAAGTACAATATGGAAAATGTGAAGTGTGACTTGAGGCTTTGCTTGTGGATGTGATATACGAAAGAAGATATGAATTTCGACTTGTCTAAAGAAGTGTGTGTACAGCATACAGTCGCTAATGTTATCCTCCTTTCTTCTCTGCTACTACTATAGGATTCTGACTTTTTGAAATGGTTGGTTCGGTTTGTTGTTTGCATCCCACCCTTAAACATAAGCAACAACTGTAAGTACGGTAGGGAATGTGAGGATGAGTTGGAGAGAAGTCGAGTGTCTGTTGGAGGTGCTGATGCCATGACGTGTCAGGAATAGTTGCATATTAAGAACAGCCTGCTCATGATCTTTCTTCTTTTCATTCTACTTCAGGTTTCGCTTTATGCTGGTTGGGTTAATTGTGTCCTGCGGACAAATAACAGATAGTAAGTATAAGCAAAAGGGGACTTGAACATTGGTATGATAGGTGAGTAGGATGACATGGGTGTTGGGGATGACGCGTCAAAGGTGTGCAGTGTGTACATCAGCGTGACGGGAAAGGGCTCCTGACCATGACGTATGCAATATGGCAGTCTCTCAAAAAAGTTTCTCTTATTCTTTTTTCAGAACTGGTCATCCCCTTCTTGCTTTTCCTCTCTCTAACTCAAGGCTCTCTTCCTCCAAGCCAAGGATGTCATAATAGTAAGTATCGCTGTGCTTGTGTTTGTCTTTGCGTGTTTGAAGAACCAGGAAGATGTCTGCCGTGACATGTCAAAAAGTGTATGCAGCTGCTCATAGATGTTTTCTTTTTTCTAATAGAGGATGACTCTGCGGTGATCTGTTTGAACTTGGATTGGCTTAGACCCCATCTCTCTCTGTCTATAACTTTGCTGTAAAACGACAAAACAAATGTAAGTCAGCTTGGGATGGAGAAGGATGGTAATGCCGTGTCAAAAATAAAGATAGCACAGTGGGTGCAGCCCTCTAATGATCTTTTCTTTTTCCAGCTAGAAGAAGTGTTTCTGTCTTGGCTGTGATTCTCTGCTCTGCTCTGGCCGTGTGCTCGGCTCTTCTGTGTCTCATCGTAGAAGTATGGGTAAGCATAGCACGATAGAATCTTGTGTGTGTGGTTTGACAGTTTCCCATTAACTATTCGTCTCTTTTGTTTCTCGGAATGGCGGTAGTGCACAGACACCTCCAAGCTGGTCAAGATTGATGCTCCACTGTCATCCCGCTCCTAGAAGCCGACCTGTCAAGTAGTCCATAGGCTGCGGTCAAGATCTATCCATCCATCTGGACGGTGGCGTGTGCTTTTTGCTTTGACTTGGACCTGAGGAAGTCCTTAAAAGCCTCATATTCTTCTTTGCGTTCTTTATATATTTTATCCCCCCCTCCCCTCCTCCCCTTGCTCTGACCCAGGAAGTCATTAAAAGCGTCTATTGCGTTTCTAATATAGTTTATCCCCCTCCCCTTCTCCTCCCCCTTTGCTTTTTTCTCGCAGTTCCTAGTAGCCTCTGTCTCGACCCATCTTCGGATGTTGCATCGTTTCACGCGAACGGCTGTTTTTTTACTCAGGCAGCCTCCGGGCGTAAGTCCTGCTTCATCTACAATTTCCCCGCGCCCACGGGTCAAAAGTGCGGCCGAGGTCCCCCATGAATTTGGGGAATGCTTTGCGTAAGTACTTGCTTTCTCTCTCTCACTCTCCGTGCGCGGGTGGAATTATATGGAAAGAGCGGAGGTTCCTTTTTTGGATTTTTCAGCTAACTTTTAAAGATTTTAATAATAAAGATATACAAGTATATCATCGTTGCTAAAAGATATTAGTCAAGTCTGGATATATAACATAAAGAGTCCGTTATTGAATATGTTTCTCCCTCCGGGATATAGTGTGTATGTTTTGTGTTCTTTCAAATGGACGGATGCGTGGACAAAGGTATAAAATGCGCAATAACCTGTCAGGAGACAGTTGTACTATTTCTTTTAAAAAGGTGATAAATGCAAAAGGAGTGTTGCGGTAAACTTGCTTTTTGTTGCAGTGGTTGTATGATACAATTATGAAAAATGTGGTATTATGGCTCCCTTCAGTAACTGCCCTTCTGTAATCATTTTAATACTTCAAGGTATCCCAGTATTGCGATTGGACCTGCTTGACTTTTTGAACCGTTTCAACACATTCTGGGCTTGGGGTAAGTAGTGTGGGTATTTCGGGAGATTCGCCTACCAAGACTGACATGCAGGCATATGCAGACTTGGCAATGGACTCGAGATTATATCCACCCTCCAGCGCTAGTACGACACGGCCGTTGGCTAAGCTCTTGAGCATATGTGTCATTTGTCCGTATCCAGCCGGTGTGACATGACATTCTCCGATTTGATCTCCTGCGGCAGCATCGAATCCAGCAGATACTACGGTAAGTGAGAGAGAGCAGCAATTGAAAAGAGGTTATCACAATATATCGCTATCAAACGGGCCTAAGAATGGATAGCAACGTCTTTCTTTTACCTATTACAAGAGAGGGATCAAACTCCATGGCGATAGGCATCACAATTTGTCGGAATGCATATAAATAATCACCATCTGTCATGCCAGAATCGGGCCAGGGAATGTTCACCGTTCTATATACGTGGTTGTTGTAACAAAATTTTGATCAATTCAAGAGAGTACACTAGATGCTGGAGGCAATTCTTCGTTTGAAAAAACCACGAACCTTCCTCTACCCTTTCCTCGACCAACATAGGCATGCCGGCCATGTTTGTCTTGTGGATAGAATGTCCCCTTTTCATATCTATGTAGAGAAATGTAAAGGATATCTCCATCGCTACTTGTCAGCTGTTGCGTGCCATTCCCTGAATCCGTGTCCAGTATATCGTGAGTTCTTTCTCGATCATGCATTGCTTTCGTTTTGTAATTACCAAAATGTATATCCCTGAGAAAATCAAAGGCATAAAAGAAACGTTAAATTGTAGCCAGGAAAGTACACGCTCGTTCCCAGCCTCCCAATGGACGAAAACTTACCAGTCGAGTATAAGGATTCGTTCTACAAAAGGGAAATGTTCCTTGCAGTATCGAGCGGCGATAGCGACATTGTTCATCAAGCAAAAGCCCATGGCTGTGTCAAATTCGGCATGGTGCCCTGGTGGTCGTACAATTGCAAAAGCGTTCTGCACTTTGTCGGTGACGACAGCGGAGCATGCCTCGATGACACCACCTGCGGAAAATAAGGCCGATTCATGCGAGTGCGCGTTCATATAGATCGAATTGTACTGTCTCGCCTGTTTTTCCAATTCTTTACGAGACATTCCTATACGTGTAATTCTCCAATTAGCAGCTAGAAATAGATCCAGACATAGTTTTTTTCCTTTCTCTTTCATCCACAATAGGACTCTCCTCCCTTCAATATCTCTTTTGTGCACCTTCTGTTTGCCTCAAAGTCTGATAATAACGCGGGTCATGCGTTGCAAGAACTTCGGCTTTCGTCGCTTGCCGTATTGGTATTTTGGTGCAGTTGTTCAACAGTCCATTTTCTTCCATGCACTTGTATATGCTGTAAATACGGCGAGGATCTTCGGGATGCGGGTCATCATCGTCACCAGCATGACCAAGCTGTGCATGAAGCGACATAACAACATCGTATACATATCCAGTCGTGAGCTTATGTCGTGACATGCGCTTGTAATCCAGATCCGTTTCCACTCCTTCTACACTTGACGACCGATTTGGCTGTGCTGTTACAAATTCGTCACTGAGAGGCGAGTCAGCCTGTTCTGCAGAATAAAAATCGTCATTATCGTCGTCGCCAGCTTCTTCGTCAATATGTTCTGGCCCAGTCAGGTTTTTCATGTTTGCAGTGTTTGCCAACGAGGTAGGATCGCTCTGATTTCGGGATCCTTCCTCGCACGAATGTACTGCATCGTCTGATAGCGGTGTCGAAGAAAAAGAAGATAACGTTGTCGATGGTGGACTTGTGGAGGCATATTGTCTTTCAGGTGTTTGCTCGTCGGATAATGTTTCTTTCGCAGTTGCTGCTGAAGGTGATGTAGACGGTTTTTGTGCTGTTGTTGCTTCTGGTGCTACTGTTAGTACAGACGTGATCGTGTCTCGCTCAATGGCTTTGCTGGTGACCGGCGGCTTTTCTGCTGCAGCGGGATCCGTATTTTCCTTTGAGATGAGACCGTCAAGATTAGGTGTTGGTGCTGCCGAACCAAGTTGCTCGTGAACAGGAAGGAGTGGAGGAGAATCAATGGAGACTTCACAGTCCCGTGGATCGTTAAGGTTAGTCTTGAGCGGTTCTGGTGCGGTAGGTAAGGTTGTATCTATAGTTTTGTCCTTTTCGCCATTAATCTCTTTTTCTTTATACACTGATTGTTCGAACGACAATGCCGCTGTTGGGGGTGGCAGAGCAGGTGTATTGTCATTGTCGTTATCGTCGTCCATAGCGTCAAAACGATCATCGGACTCTTGTGAGCTTCGTAGCTCGTCCACTTCGTATGGCACAACGTCGTGGCTCTTTTTGGGCGTACCATGTGTCATCCGGATACTTTCAAGTTCTTCGTCTCCTTCTTCATCGAATTTCTCTTGGTTCTCCTGCTCTTCAACAGCATCTTCAAGAATGCCATCACTGCCATTCACATCATCATCATCATCCGGTTCTGCAATAACTCGGCCGTGCTTACTCGTCGTCGTCGTATTTGTTGTTTTTAATATTTTGACATCCTTCTGTACGTCTGCTGCTTCCTCTTCTTCTTCAAAGAGTTCGTCTAACTCGTCTTCATTATCATCATATAGGGACTGTCGCTGTTGCGTTTGGTTCACCTGTGCTTTCTTGCCCCGTAGGTCACTACGTCGATCTTGCATAGGGACAGGAGCAGCAGTGGCGCCGTCTTTACTACTACTGTCCGAATCATCGCTATTTGAACCGCCGAAGGGGTTCAGATAGTTTATTGTAATGTTCTTCGTTCGTTTCGCATTGTCGCCTTTGGTGGAGGTTCGCTTGAAGAGGCGACTACGTGTAGGAGGAGGAAGTGCAAGTGCTGGCTCGTCGTCATCATCATCCAGAGTCAAATCAATGACGGTTGGCACTTGACGGAGAGACGATGACGATGGTACAGGTGGAGACGATGGTATAGCAGCAGCAGCAGCTGCTGCAGCTTCCTGCGAGGATGATGGTGATGATGGTACCGGTCGAGATGACGACGACGACGATGATGCATGCTGTTGTTGCTGTTGATATTTGTGCTGAGAGCTCCCAAATACAGTTTTTTGTCTTTTGCACGGTCGTAAATCGAGCTTTTCAAAGAAAGGTAGTTGTTCGTATACCCTGGAGCTAGCTGTCACACCAGTCGCGCCTTTTCCTTTATCGCTACCGCCATTAGTACGTGTATTGTCATTGCTGCTGCTACTCACACTGCTGGTGCGTGTTAGACCACTACTGCCAGCGATTGAGATAGGGATGGTTGCCGTTGAACAATCGCTATTTAAGGTGACACCGGTGAGCGTTTTGACAGGGATCACGGGTTGTTGATCTCCTTCATCAATGTTGCGGGTACGTTTCGAAGCTTTATCCACGATGGTGCCGTGATCTATGGTGTGAGCATATCGCGAAGAATTTTTCTCCATCGCGCCAAAGTGAGAAGGAGAAAGTGTGTGGTTATAGAGGTAAGTGAGCCCTTTGAAAGGAGTAGGTACTACGGGTTGGCAGCAAAATGTGGATATAGTGGCTTGCCGGAAAACCAATGCCCGCTAAGTAATGGGTGCAACAGACCAGGAAGGAGGGGAAAAAGAGCGAAAGCAAAAGCCAATGCCCACCATCCCTTCTTTTTTAACCCCCCCTCATTTGTAAAGCACGTGACTTGGTTCTTCTTCAAATGCTTGTGGAAAGCATCCCTTGCTACATTGGCCGAGTTTGTATGCTCTAAACAGTACCATCTTCATTCCACATATTATCGTGCTACTTAGCTACACTTCTATAATAGACATTGAAGCGTCGTACGTACTCTCACAGCAGCCACTTTATAGAAATGAGCTCGATAGAACTGATTGAAAGTACAGAATAAATATAACGATCAATCCTCTCGCCATTGATAGTGTCAAAAAAGGACGACAAGACTAATTTCCTTCATAAGTAGCAAGAGTACAGTATTGCAATGGCGTGGCTATCTAGTCACTGTGGAGGGTTAGCAAGTGAATTTCGAGACGTTATAATCGTAAATCAGTGCAAAAAACACGTACTCTAGTGGCTCGATCAAACTAGTGCGAGCGCTGAGTGACAAATTTAGAACTTTATGTTGGCACTGTGCGGACGGCGCGCTTTTCGTTCTATTTCTTCCCAGATCTTCTCTTGATCTGATCCTACGCTACTTTTTTTTTTTCCATGATTCCACAACACGGCGATCAACCGACTCTACCTAAAGAAAGAAACTTTGAAGGCGGTGACTCACCTGCACCTAGCCAACACCCTGCCAAGAGACGAAAGAGAGAAGAACAAAATGGTTCTGCTTCTGCTCCGTCGCCTTCTGGCGAGCAACACGCAGAAAATGAGCCTCGCAACAGCGTGATTACTGACCATATGGCTGTGGACGAGCCTGCAGGAGGCACAAGCGATATTGCTCCTCTTAAGCCCTCAAAGTGGCAGTCTACCATTGAGGAGGTTGTCAAAGCGATCGTCTCGATCCGCTTCAGTCAAGTTGCAGCATTCGATACTGAAGGTAATTGAGATTTTGAGATCTCCCCTTGGGTGTTTGTGTGTGTAAGTTTTTACTCAAGCTCTAACAACATAATACTCCACTTGGTAAATCAGGACCGGAAACATCGGAAGCATCGGGTTTCATCGTAGATGCGAAGAATGGCATTATTCTCACGAATCGTCACGTTGCTTGCGCAGGTCCATTTGTGGGTGAGGCTGTCTGCCACGATCATGAAGAAGTCGATGTCTTTCCGATCTATCGCGATCCCGTGCATGACTTTGGTTTCCTAAAGTACGTATCTATTAGTAGCATTTAATTGCGTCTTTGCTGCGGAGAATAGGAAGGTTCCTTGGCTTTTCCATTTTTTTTTTTGAGCTAAAAAGGGAATCACGTTATAGGTTTGATCCAAGTAAAATTAAGTACATGCCTGTTACTCAGGTGGAACTGCGCCCTGAATTGGCAAAGGTGGGCTTAGATATCCGAGTCGTAGGGTAACGTGTTTAACTTTATATTGATTGTGGCACGCACTAAACAGAGAAGGATATAATGAAATTGACGTAAGGCTTCCTATTTAGTAACGATGCTGGTGAAAAGCTGAGCATTTTGGCAGGCTCGATATCGCGTTTGGATCGTAACACGCCGGACTATGGTGATTTGACATATAATGATTTCAACACATTCTATCTGTAAGTAGGGATGGCGATCTTCACGATGGGCTGGGAAGAACGTAGGAAGGGTGGCGGGGACGGTGGATAACTATGTGTACTAGCAGACGGGGTACTTATAAGATGTGCTATAGACAAGCTGCTTCGAGCACAAGTGGTGGAAGTTCCGGCTCACCCGTGATTGACCTTGACGGTAATGCTGTTGCATTACAAGCTGGTGGCCACACCAAAGCAGCCACGGATTTCTTCTTACCTCTCGACAGAATTAAGCGTGCCCTTCAATATGTACAACGTGGTGAACCTGTTCCTCGAGGTGATGTTCAGGCTCAATTTGTGTAAGTAATAAGTACAAAGAGGGGAAAATAAGCGACTAACATCAGTTGAAAGCTGGTTGGTGAATGAATGAGATGCTTAATACCGTTGCTGTTGTGTACTGTAGATATCGTCCTTTTGATGAGGTGCGTCGTTTGGGCTTGAAGGCCGAAACTGAAGAAAAGCTTCGAAAGGAATTCAAGGACGAGATTGGTATGCTAGTTGTTGAGACAGTGTTGCCAGAAGGCCCAGCACATGGCAAAATGGAAGAAGGCGATATTCTTCTGACCATGAATGGCCAATATGTCACTCGATTTGTGTCCTTGGAAGAAATGCTGGATTCGAATGTCGGAAAGGAAATCAATGTTGTGATTGAGCGAGGTGGCAAGACAATGGAACTGACCGTGTGTGTCGGTGATCTTCATGCCATGTAAGTTGTGGGAAGACAAGGCTTTTAATCATTTAAAGTTTTATTATGCGCATAATAATCATTCTAACCCCTTTTTAGCACACCAGATCGATACGTTGAGGTGGGCGGTTCTAAATTGAACGAAGTTTCATATCAGCTTGCTCGTGCTTATTGCGTACCTTGTCGCGGTGTATACGTTGCTGAACCCTCTGGCAGTAAGTTTACATTTTCTTTTTTTGAAAAAATCAAACTTACATGTTCATTAGTGTTTAGATTGGATGGCCCAGACAATGGCTGGATTATCAAATCAGTGGATGATAAGGACACACCCAATTTGGATACTTTCATTGAAGTGATGAAAGGTATTCCCGATCGCGCACGTGTACCTGTCGTTTATTACTCTATCGCCGACACACACACGATCCTCGTCTCAGTTGTCCAGGTTGACCGCCACTGGTCTGGCTTCCGTTTGGCTGTACGAAATGACAAGACCGGTCTGTGGGACTTTACTGATTGCGGCGCGCCCATTCCTCCACGCCCCATCGAACCTTCCACCAAGAAGTTTATCGAGCTGGATAGCAGTATGGGCCCATGCAAGGAATTGATTCGTTGTCTAGTTAAAGTGAGCTATTACATGCCTTGTCGGATGGATGGTTTCCCACGGAACCGCAAGCTTGGTGCGGGTGTCGTTATTGACAAGGAACGGGGCTTTGTTGTGGTTGCACGCAGTATTGTGCCTACTGCCATGGGTGATCTGACAATCACCGTGGCGGACTCATTGGTTATCCCTGGCAAAGTGATTGTAAGTTTATCTTTGCAGATGTGTGGAGTGTGGTCAAATCTAAGCTGTGTTGTCCTCACCGACGTCTTCTGTTTATAGTATCTCCACCCAACACACAACTTTGCCATTGTCAAGTACGATCCCAAGCTTATCGGCGACACGAATGTCTTGAGTGCCCCCATTAGCGACAAGACGCTTGAACAAGGCCACAAGGTTACCTTGGTAGCTCATAACCACAATCAACGGCCCGTGTGTCTGAACACTGTTGTCACTGACATTACCTGTGTGACAATTCCGCACAATGGCGTAAGTTGTGTAACAAAAGCATGCATCAATTGTGTACACAATTTAATACTAATCCAACGGAAAAACTGAATCTTAGACTCCTCGGTTCCGGGGCATCAATCAAGACGGTATCACTCTCGACACACCCTTAGCACTCCAATGTTCGTCTGGCCTGCTTGCTTCTGCAGAGGGCAAGGTACAAGGATTATGGCTCAGCTATTTGGGTGAGCGAAATCTGAACGGCCACGACAACGAGTATCATCTTGGCTTGCACATCTCTACAATTTTGCCTGTTCTGCAACGTTTACAACGCAATGTCCCTGTCGAGCTACGAAGCTTGAACGTGGAATTGATGCCTGTTCAAATGGCACAAGCATCAGCCATGGGTGTGTCTGATGAGTGGATCCGCAAGGTTCAAGATGCCAACCACGCAAAACATCAGATTTTCATGATCCGACGAACAGAAGCATGTAGTGAAAGCGGCAACGTACTCAAGGAACTCGACTTGATCTTGGCAGTGAACGGCAAAACCATCACGCGCATGTATGAGATGGATGTACAATACGAGGCCGAAGAGCTGGAGATGACCATCCTACGACAAAAGAAGGAAATGACGGTCACGGTGAAGACATCCCCCGTCACTGGCGCTGGCACAAGCCGCTTGGTATTCTGGGGCGGTGCTGTCTTGCAAGAACCTCACAAGGCAGTTTTGCAGCAAAGCAAGACGTTGCCATCCAAGATTTATATTTCGGCACGGTCCAAGGGATCGCCTGCGTACATGTATGGATTGGTGCCTACAAACTGGATCACACACATCAACTCAGTTCAGGTAGTCACCCTGGATGATCTCATTGCCGCTGTCAAGGATATTGCGGACAACACGTATGTGCGTGTACGCTGCGTTAGCTTTGACAATGTCCCGATGATGCTTTCGGTCAAGATGGTCAATCACTATTTCCCCTTAGTAGACATGGGTATGGACTCTAGTGTAGAATGCGGATGGAAAAAGAGAACCATCTCTTGAAAACGATAATGCAGTGCATGATTAGTGCACAAACAACATCAACACTCTTACCACGCACCGCTCTTACTTTCTCTCCCCTGTGCATCCCATCATATGTACATCACTCAAACACTTGCATGTTTCTATTTGTTGTAAATTTAGATAAACTATAAAAGTCTTTAAATTTCTCATCTTTTCGTTTCCTCTTTCTTCGCGCACCACACACACTCTGCTCGTTACTACTCTTCTCTCTCTACAGAGCACTTTGCAACAATGCTCAGTAAAAATGAAATGTCATCATCAGCGTCATTAGGGACACGTTCTTACACCACTGATAGTAGCACTGCTGCATCCTTAGCTTTTCCACGCACCAAACCGTTCAATTTTTGGGTCAAGCTTGGAATTGCAGGCGTTCTTGCCTATTTGACGATCCAAATGATCAATATCGAAACTCATGGACGAAGATTACAGACAATGAATCCAGAGGATTGGAAAAAGGTGATGGAGGGCCACCCTTATCAACGGCCTGCACCAGACGCTTCGCGTGGTCCATGCCCAGCCATCAACACGCTCGCCAACCATGGTTTCATCAACAGAGACGGACGGAACGTGACACAAAAGCAGTTGTACGAAGGAGTTGTGAAACTGGGAATGGCGCCCCTGGCTGCACACTTTATATCGCGTTTACCCTACTCTATGTTTAAGCAGCACCACCCGCCTGATGGTCCATTTTCCTATTTTCGATCCGCCAAGACCATCGATTTGGAACAGCTTGGGATCCATAATACCATTGAGCACGACGTCTCTCTCAGCAGATCCGATGTGAATCTGCCGCCATATAGTACGATTCAACTCGTCCCTGAACGTCTCGAGCAGATGATATACATTGCAGCAAAGCGGACAAACGGAGAAAAAGGCGATCAGCAGCAAAAGCAACAAGTGTATATCTTGGATAAGGATGTGTATGACCACCGTAAACTATGTTGGCTCGAGTCAATACGCGATAATCCTTACTTGTTGGTGGGACTCAATCAGCAGGTAAAAAGGAAACGGAACCTAGCGATAGTGCGGGGGAAGAATTTATAGTAGAGATTGATGCTGTTGTTTTTATCTCTAGATGGCCATCACGGCAGAGACGGCCGCGGTGCTAGATATTTTGGGCCGTAACCTAGCTATTTCAGAAGATCATCTTCGATCATTTTTCCTCGACGAGAAAATTCCAGCGGACTGGCATCCGCCCCATGATTCGTCGACACTTGGGATGTTTAAAAGGCTCTGGGAGAGCTTTCAAGGTGTGCAGAAAAGTAAAGCAACTTTACCTCGAGATAACAGAGAGGGAAGCGATTAATTGCAGTATGTATGCACCTATATCATGATGCCCCATATACACATTATTGCGTACCATATCCTGCTTAATGTAGTGCTTATTACAATAAACTCAAACGCGCCAAGCCCGCACATTTGTAATTGAGAACACAGAAAGTTGTAGGACCTAATTATCAGAAGACACCATACACCTATTGTCAATAGACAGCATTTTATTACGACACTATAAGTAAAGTTCATAGTACTGGTAGAAGCCCATTAAATGTTCTCTAACAGTAAAGGTTTCCCTCATTATCCTAGATAGATTCTGGGTAAAGCAAGACAGCGCTTTCAATACTTTGTTTTTGATTGCGTCAAAGGATTAAGATATGCGTACATGCAATGGTTTTAGTGCCTTCAAATGTGATTATCTATATCAACTCAACTCAGCTGGATGATCTCGTTACCATTTATGTGCTGCCAAGGGTATTCTATCAGCATTTTGTATATGCGTGGATGATGCATAAAGATTCAATGTAATCCCATGAAATCGCTCTTATTCAAGATGGTCAACTAGTGTTATCTTTTGAAAGAGATTATCCATGAATGCTAACGTAGAACAGGAGTACAAAAAGAGAACAACTCTGTATGCAGAGCATGATAAAGTACAGAATGTGCATGACTACAGTAGTGCACGCTGACAGATATATCATACACACATCACATACATCACACATACATCACATACGCATCACACATACACACTTGCATGATTTTATTTCAAAAGATTTTGCGAGAAGTTTTGCTTTTTCCCATTTTTTTTCGCTCGCCACGACACACACCTTCCACTTATCTTCACACACAGCAGATAACTTTGGGCCAAGAGTAGTTTTACAATGGCTGATGATAAAAATAAGATACCGTCATCCTCAGAAACACCTGTAAAAAGCAGGTCCTCTGCGCCTCCCCGAGCCAGTTCATCCACACAGTTAAAGCATATGGAAGAATGGAGAAAGGTAATGGAGAAGCATCCTTATCAGCGGCCTGCACCCGACGCTTCGCGTGGTCCATGCCCAGCCATCAACACGCTCGCCAACCATGGTTTCATCAACAGAGATGGGCGGAACGTGACACAAAAGCAGCTGTACGAAGGAGTTGTGAAGCTAGGAATGGCGCCCCTGGCTGCACGCTATATCTCCAGTATGCCATATTCTCAGTTTAAACAACATCATCCGTCCGACGGTATATTTTCCTATCTCCGAGGGTATGCCGAGACCATCGACTTGGAACAGCTCGGAATCCACAATGGTATTGAGCACGACGTCTCTCTCAGCAGAAATGACGTGAATCTGGCACCCTGTAGTTCTGTTCAGCTCGTCCCTGAGCGAGTCGAGCAGATGATCCAGATTGCCGCAAAGCGGACACGCGCGGAGGGTGATAAGGATAAGCAAAAGAGCAGCCAGCAGCAACAGGAACAACGGCTGTATATTTCGGACAAGGATGTGTACGATCATCGTAAGCTGTGTTGGCTCGAATCAATCCGGGATAACCCTCAGTTGTTAATGGGTCTGTTTCAACAGGTGAGAGGAGAACAGCACTTGCTTGTGACTTTTTTTATTATGACATATATGCATTGATGGTGAATTGAGAGGCAAATCAGAATATATATATAAAAAGATTGACGCAGGTTCTGTTCGATATCGTAGATGGCCATTGTAGCAGAAACTGTCGCACTTATGAATATACTTGGCCGTGATCAGGCCATTCCGGAAGATCATCTTCGATCGTTTTTCTTGGAGGAAAGGATTCCAGATGACTGGTACCCGCTGCAAGCTTCGTCCATATTCAAGACGATGAAGCGATCCTGGGAGGCTTTCCAAGGAGTACGCAACAGTACTGCAATGTTGCCTCGAGATGAAGGGGAAGGAGGGAGCTCGGGAAAAAAACAGAAATAGCAGTGTAGTAGTAGCATACGTAATATTGCAAAGTACTGTATCCGAATATAGGACCTTGATGTGATAATTTGAACAAGATGTTCTCTTGTTACAGTATACGATTAAGCATGTACGAAATATGCTCAGCGCTTATTAATCATTTTTATGTTTGTAGTCAAAATAGTGATAGAGTTAACGAGAAAGACGTCATAGCTTCGTCATGAACAATGTGGGCAGTTGATGGCTCAGAAAATCTCTTTAACCTGAACCACACATTATAGTTTCTCTTTGTAACAGCTTCATTGTTTCTTCTATCTATTGAGCTTTGAAAAAGACTTATCAATGTGTTGATTGCCCACCTGACTCAGCTGCCGGACTGGTATCAATTGACACGTAAGAATACCCTACTTCCATTGAACAGTTTTCAGCCAAGTTCATCCGACTGTTCTTCATTGTTGTAGCAAGCAAAACATATACCGGAAACAACGCGGGAAGCAGCATAGATCAATTTTGACCAATGCCAACTGCTTTGTTACTACTTGTCATACTGTCTGTTTTATGCAAATCAGTTCATGTTTCTTTTTCAGTTCTACTATAATGGGCTATATCTTGAACAAGTAAATAGTGACCCAAGTTTCAATGATAAGAATGCATGGTTGAGTCTTTAAATTGTTTAAGTACTCTTGGAGGAGAATTAGAAAACACATCACTACTAAAATGACCAAGGAAAACGTCGTACTTCTAAGTATTCATTGTAAAAGAGCTGTCGCGAAAATATATCTAAAGTTTTGAGGTACATAGTCCAGCAAGCAAACGAGCCGGCTTGATTAAAAAAACTCTCTTATTGGTAATTATTCCTGATCCTTCATCAATACAAAGATATCAACAATAGACGCATGACTGAAATACATAGTTTTACTTCGCATTATGCTGTACCATTACTTATTTTTTCATTCGGCTAATGAACGGAACATATAGGCACAGAAAAAGTCAGTTTATCAGTATATTCCCTTTGTATGGTCCCATAGATCGCACTTTTGTTCTTCTATATCTTAAATATGAACCTTTAGTCACAACTTGATGATCAAATATAGCTCGGTTTACAGCGAAGCAGTGAGCCATTCTAGGCAGACAGATTGCTTTTTAAAACAAATTCAAAAAGATGCACAACTTACACTACTCAAATCATCATTAACTGATCAATCATAGACTTGTCCGTGTGAAATAAATAAATGCAGCCCTAAAAATTGACCCATCATTAGTACGTAGTAGAGAAATTGTAGTGATCCTGATTGTGAAGAAAACAACGAGATAGTATTCAATCGGCATGATATCTTTTGATGATGGGAATTACACCGCATAATTTGCACGAGCAGAAAACGACTAGGCAAAACGCAAGAGCAGTCGATCAGACATGCATCCACAACCCTCTAAAATGGAGAGAAAAAAGTGTATACCGTTACATGTAGCAATGTAAACATACAATTCTTGATAGTCGTGCTTAAACAGTTGATGAAAAGGGACAGTTCGCGTACTGCAGAAGTGAACGCGTAAATTTCGTGCTTTAAAAAAAAACAGCCAAAGCGCGTTCCCCCATTTTTTTCTTCTCTTTTTTTTTTTTCTCAAACCGTGATAAATGGAAGAACAGCTGAACATTACCGTGCTTCAAGAAAAGCGACCCGTAAGAATGGAGAAAACTTACGTTGCTCTTTTGAATTATTGACTTGCTAATTATTGAGTTTTTGTTGCCAACGCCCTGCAATTGAACGGTTTTATCTCAGGTGACATACAAGTCGCTGGCGCGCCAACACGCAATTCACGTTAATACCGCTAAACAGTGAGTGTCGCCAGATCGCCTATCGATCATTCTTTTCGTTTTTTATGGATTACGGAAAAAGAGAAAAGATTTGCTAACCTGTTATTATTTACTAGAGCATTATGGGATTATGCACAAAACACGCCCAATGTGCATGCAATTTACTGCATCGCAGGCAGACTCGTAGTGGACAGCAACGCAACTCGGGACACGATTCGACTTGTCAAAGACCTCGATCTCGAAGGTATCTTAAAGAGGGACAAAACGAGCATTCTTATTTATACATAAACTGATCTGAACAAGTAGAAACCAAGAAACAATTCCGTCAAGTCACCGGTATTCATGTTTACAGTGTCGTACCTTATGATCCAAAGGTAAGATATACAACGAGAATGAAAAAATGAAGACAGGATAGGACATTGTAGTAAGATGCTTCGTCAGTATGGGTGTAATGCTAATTGTGTCTTTTGTGATATTGTGGAAACAAAAAAAAAAGGATTTGACCGTGCTAGTTACTGTAAACAAGGATATACCTTTTCTTTCTGTACAAGACCGAATTAGGTGGGAAATTATGCAGAAGAAGGAAAAAGAAAATACAACCTTACTCATTGGTATATTCGATTCTACTATCAGCTGTGGTGTCCTCAAATGTACCCAAGCGTTATCGGGCAAACCCACGACACAGAAACGTACACAGCCCGATACTGCACATACACAACAAGCGACTTTATCCAAACCATCCAAGCCAGCTGCTTCAACCCCTGCACCAGCACCAGCAGCTGCGATACCAACAAAGAAACCAACTACTATCCCGAGCAAAGGTAAAGGAACATTGTCGTTTGAAAAGCATGCAACAAAAGCGCCTAGTTCAGCTCGTTCTTCTTCATCACCTACACCTACACCACCACCACAGCCAGCAGCAGCAGCAGTGAAAACACCAGGTTTGTACTTTCAATCCCTATCTTGATTCTTTGTAAGAACTGACTTACCCTTTCTGTCCCCTTTCAGAAAAACAAAAAACGCCTGAACCTAAGAAACCCAGTTTGACAGCAGAGGATATATTTTCGGAGGATGAAGATATGGCTGAATCCAATCCAATGCAGGATGAGCCTATTTTTGATCCTATGGAAACGGATGAACCTGCAGCTGTAGAAGAAGAAGAACGACGACAGACTGAAGAAAAGGAGCCTGAAGCAGAAGGTACGTAAAAGAATCAAGTAAATAGAGCAAAGGTTGTGTGTAAACGGGGAGTTCAGGAAAAGAATACGCTGAAAGTTGTCAATGATAGTTGAACAAGAGGAGCAGGTGCAAGAACGAGTACCCAAACAGTCCACTGCAGGCCGAAAAAGACGACGAAAGGTGACAAAGAAGAAGCATTATACAAACGAGCGTGGCTTCTTGGGTACGTTTCTTATAGAGTGAAATGTTGGCAAAGCATTGTGCATTATACAAGAGTATTTATTAACGAGCATAAAACCTATATGATATAGTTACTGAAGACGTCGAAGAGTATGAAACAGTGGATGAGGATGAAGGAGAAGAAGAGTCGCCAGCACCATCATCATCAACGACACAACGATCAACTACAACGAAAAGCCAGAGTAAGCCTTCGTCTGCACCGGCACCCGCAGCAAAGAAGTCGGGAGCCAAAAAGACACAAGGCGAACAAAGAAACTTGTTAAGCTTTTGGGGAAAGAAGTAAACTGATAAAAGCAGTATCATTCCTTACATGTAAATACAGACCTTGTTGCTGGCTGTTTATCACATAAACTTCTTCTCATATAAGCTACAAAGTGTTGTCCTTATTGATATCATGACTATGCCGCGCAAACACAATCAACCATGATCTACTGGTTTTGCGCCTTTTATTGAAAGTGTGTATATAGTAAAATGAATGCTGTTTAAAGTTATCAGATAATAGTAATAGTGTAGATATCATTAAGTTGGGGCTGCCATAGAATACAATCGTCACGATAAGGGTAAGCTACTCTGTTGATAAGAATCTAGAACAGTTCTTCACTTTCTCCTCTTCTATTCGTGAATAAACAAGTCGGATTCCGATCTCAGAGCAATAACGCACGCAGTTCCAGAAAACTGGAGGTACTTGAAAGAAGTGCTGATGTTGAGAAACAAAGATATTCACATACCCGATTCGTCGGCCAGGCCGCATTGATAACTATCCATAAAGAAATATTGCCTCCCTTTTGGTGCATTTAGCGCGTACTATAGGTGAAGGATATTTTGAAACCGGCGCACAGCTTATCCTCATGGCACTCATAGAGAGATACAAATTCCATTTTCGGAACCAGATCCGCGTATTTTATACGTGTTGTCGTTGTATCCGCAATGGTGGGTAAACTCTATACTGTGCATTGCGCAAGATGGTGTTGATTCGGGCTCTTGGTCTCATTTGACGATCTTTAAGTGGCTACAACAACAGCAAAAAGGATTATAGCCTACTTTCGATAGGAGGCAGGTACATATTATGTCAATAATGGGAGGGAGGAATGTTCCACCAACTTAGTGCCGACAGTTTAATGTTTACTTGCACAAAATAGCTCTTTGATATAAATGATGCACTACCACATAGTCATGGAGAATGATAGGGTCCGACACTTGTGTGTGTCATGGTTGGTAGCAGAGTATTAGACAACGCCCTATAGGCCACCCCCCAATATAAGTGAGACACACCGCAGCAAACAAACAAAACGCGTGGAGTTAGTGCATATGACATGCAACTCCGTTCGTTGCTGACTTTTTCTTTTTTGGTAGGCACACACAGCATTTGGCCCTCCAAGGACATACCCCACTCACTACATATAACACACGCACCGTGCATCAGTAAGTTAAAATCTGTACAGATTGGAACAAAGGAAGGGGACAAAAGTGGCACAGATTATTAACAAGTGTAATTCTAAAAAAAGATTTATAGACCAAACTTATTTATCATGGTAACCATTGGCTCTCTCTCTCTTTTTTAATTTTTAAAAAAAAAAGAGTGATCACATTAAAGTGGGAGTGATCGCTGACTACAAGAATAAACTACTTAGGACAACTGGGTTATTCGCCATTCAAAGACGTACAACAAGGATTACTATTTCAACACAGTAACAAAGGAAAGCCGATGGGACAAGCCCGATGTCGGCGACACTGAACAAGTGCGTGTCAGTCACTTGCTTGTAAAGCATCGTGATTCCAGACGACCATCGTCATGGCGAGAGGTAAACCCCCAAAGAAAACCGACCGGCTTATAACGATGATACATTGTATACATGATGCTCTTATTGATACAGCGTCTTTCTTTTGCTTCCCCCCCCCCTCCCCAATCGATCATTCCCCCATAGGAAAATATAACGCGGTCAAAAGACGAAGCATTTGAGATCCTAAAAGAATACCAGCGCAAAATTGAAGGTGGCGAGGAAACGCTGTCAGCACTGGCAACCAATTACTCGGATTGTTCGAGTGCAAAGAGAGGTGGCGACTTGGGACACTTTGTACGTGGACAGATGCAGAAACCCTTTGAGGATGCGGCTTTTGCGCTTCAAGTGGGTGAATTGAGCCAGCCAGTATGGACCGACAGTGGTGTGCACTTGATCCTTAGAACTGCCTAAAGGCACCCAATTATTAGTTATAATAAACAACATTGCCCCCCCCCTTTTTTTTTTGCCGTTTTCATACCAGCTAACGTAAAGTCTATATGGCCCCCCTCTCAAATGGCATGTTTCACACTTCAATGGTATAGCCACTCTGCAAAAGTGGCTCTGGTTTCCCCCCCCCTTTCCCACATCATAAAAGAACACACCATTCTGATCAAGGCTACTTTTTGTTTTTATCAAACAGCACAAAGTCGAAGGCTATAGAAGTGTATGATGGCTCTTGTAGTGTGTATGTGTATGTGTATGTGTGTGTGTGTGTGTGGCGCACAAAGCCGTATTACATGTTTAGGCCTGTCAAAAAAAAAAAAGGCCAAGGTATTTGCGGAATCGGTGCCGATTCGTCGTCAGGTTGAATAGTAAGGAGATCAAACAGAAACACGACATCGCACAACAACAACAACACAAAGAACGAAAGACGCTCCGTCTCAGCGGTGTGTGTGTAAGCATGTGTTACAGTACCACATTTTACATTGTAGCTTTTGTGTGTGTGTGTGTTGTCGTGGCCGTCGTGGCCGTCGTTGCTATATAAAAAAAGTTGGGTTGGTGCCACCTTGGCATCGCCATAGTTTTGATAGCGGGCCGAGCTTTCCGCAACTGCTCTCTCTCTCTCTCTCTAGGCCTCATTGGATGGGGGTCCGGAGGAGTGTTGTTTACATTATTTGTTATTCTTTTTTCTAGGAGTTGTTGGGCTAAGCCTTGACAAGCGATCCGCGCAAGACCTGTTTTGGGGGAATCGTGAGAAATATGTCATCATGTGACGATGATGATGATTGATGATGTGCCGTTGTTGTGCACCACAAAAAAATAAAAAATTCTGAGACCGTACTATGTATAATTTTTTTATTCCCAAAGAAATAGTGAAAAGCTGCTATGTAAAACAAAATGAAAGACAAAAAGAGAGAAATGGTGTGAAATGCAAGAAAACAGAACAATAAGATTAATACCATATTAACAGGTTTTGTAAGAAAAAAAAATGTACATTGAAACTTTGTACAATAAGTGTTGTTAAATGTATGGTTGAATGATGATGAGAAAGATGATGATGATGATGATGGTCCGATAGAGTAATAGAACGAAAGAGATGGGGTAGTAGTAACAAGTTATGTGCAGTGAAATAGAGAGATAGAGAGTGAATAGGGAATAGAGGACAGTTTACAAGCTGATAAGGCCAAACTTGTGTGATGTGGTATTCCCAACATATGAACATAGATTAGTATAGAAGGTGTGGAAAAGCAGACTTGGGGTATAAGGAGAAAAGGGGAGAAATATTTACATAATGAAGTGTATACAGGATGGCATAGGTACTATATTCGGTAATGATAGTAAGCAATGGTATGGTTATGGCTCAATAGAGGAGGAGAGGGAAACGAAGGCTTTTTACTGTGTGTGGAGGGGATGGATGGATGGATGATGTAGTAAGTAGATGATGGATCTTGATGTAGGTCCATGGGGTAGGTGTGTGTTTGAATGAGAGTGTGAGCGAGATACAGCTCTACTGACGCGGCCGTGGCATGCTGTCCATCTTGACGTGATATTCAGACATCATCATCTGCTGTTGCTGCTGCTGCTGTTGTTGCATGCATTGGGGATGTTGAAGTTGTTGATGATGGTGTTGTTGTAATTGTTGTTGTTGATGATGATGATGCTGTTGCTGTTGCTGAGCAGCTAGTGGATAACAACAGTTTCCCATGTGTAAGTCATTTAAAAAGTGGGTTGGGAAATAGGGCTAGTACAATCAATCTATTGTTGACAATTACCTTTTGCCATGACGACATAGTCAGCAGAGCTCATCATCATTGGCATAGTGGGTGCAGGTGGAGGATAGTGTTGATGTTGTGGCTCGGGTGTGGGGTTGCTCCAGTAGCCACCCGTTGGGTCAAAGTCGTCGCTATCGTCATCACTTTTGTCCTCGTACAAAGATTGTTGTGAAGAGGAGCCCATGGGTGAGCAGGCCTCGGTGGAGTAAATCTCCCACGGCATCATAGCTTGCTGTTGCTGTTGCTGCTGCTGAGCGCCAGGGCCACCCATCACCCTATCAAAGTCGGTAAGGTTTCTGGAGGACATGGTGGGCGTCGGGGTCGATGAGGAGACAAGCGAAGCAGGGTAGCTGTTGTAGTGATGGTTGACATCCTCTTCAGAGGAGACAGACGAGGCGATGCTTTGGCTTTCTGGATCGCGTTTGCGGCGCTGAAGGTCACGGTGCATGCGGCGGTTTTCGCGTAAAAGATGGCGGATTTGATGCTTGTAGCGTTCTTCTTTGGTTACTGTGCTTTTCACTAGAGAGAGAGAGAGAGAGAGAGACGGAATGAGTAAGGGTGTGTGTGTGTGTGTGTGTGACACGGTACACTCTGAGAAAAGGACTTACCATATTCTAAAGTGCGCTCAATGATCGTGCCCTTGGAAGGCCGGCGGTCATTCTGTAGGTTAGGCAGGGCATGGGCCAGCTGTTGGAACTTTGAATTCAAACTCTCACGTCTTGCACGTTCGATCGCGTTGTGTTCTGCACGTCTTTCTGCTTTGGATTGAGTTCTTAAGGAAAAAGTCAGAACCAATGCAACGATACGGTGCAATATTTTGAAGGAATGTAAGGTACTTACTTTTTACCAAAAGACGATGCTTCTTGCTGCTGCTGCTGCTGCTGTTGCTGTTGTTGTTGCTGCTGCTGTTGTTGTTGCTGAGCCATTACTATAGAAACGACAAGATATCAGTACGCTGCTTCCAAGTCGTGTCCATTTGTTGCTATGGAATGTTTTATAGAGAGAAAACTACCTGACTGAAAGACGGCAGCGTGCTGCATGTTCAGCTGATGAAGATGTTGCTGCTGTGGGTGAGAAGTGGGGACGTCGGAGGAGAACTGGGGAAAGGCAGGAGCAGGAGCAGGAGCAGGAGCCGTTGGATAAGCAAACTGCTGGTGTGCAGGTGGAGGAGGTGGAGGACGTTGTTGGTGTTGTGGCTGTTGCTGTTGGTTTTGAGGGGAGGCAAACCCAGAGTTCTGGAACACGCTAGGATCGAATCCTGCGGCAATGGCTGCAGCGTACGTTTGCGAGACCAATTGTTGGCTGTGACGACTACTAGTAGAAGGATCCATGCAAAGGAGAACAAGTGTGTTTTATGTTTCTGTTGTGTGCGAGGTGAGTGCGAGAGTGTGAAAAGAAGTGGAGAAAGGAAAATCGTTCAGACAGATCCACGGAGGGAGGCTTAAATAGCAAAAAAACGAGCAACGAGTGAAAAAAGAAAGCACAGGACACACATAAAGTCCAGTGTAGTCAGTCATGGGGTCATTGCTCTGTGTTCCCGTCGAGCCCTTTTTTCTATTTTACTATGTTGCTTCTAATTTTGAGCCCTTTCAAAAAAAGCAGTTGCCCGTGTTGTTCGTGTCGGGGGCACCGATCTCTCTTTTTTGCCTTGTGTGGTTATTCCTAACAGTACCACCCCTCTTTCTCTTTTTTTTTTTTTTCATAGCTGAATGACGGTCGTTGCTGCTGCTGATGACGATTCTGCCTCTTTCAATGAAAGGCGCAGCAGCATTGCCGCTCACACACACACACAGAGAGAGAGAGAGAAAGAGAGTCTGGAACTTGATGTTTTTCCAGAATCGCTTGCCTTTTTTAATCTCTTTCCTTCTCCCCTCTTGGCCGCCCGTTGAATGGGAAAAAAACACCCCCTCTTCCCCCGGCGGGTCTTTATATTAAAGTTCAAAGAGGACAACAGAGGACATGCTTTTTCGTTTGGGGCCGCATTCCGATGAAACGGGAGCGATTGGTGCAAACGGAAGCCACAATCGCGTATGACGCCGAATGATATCGACCGACCCCGAAGACGGCATGTCCAAATCGGGCGATCCGGTTCTGTGTCACGATCGGACTGACGGACGAACAGACTCTGTCTTTCTTAACGTAACAACTCTGTTTTTTTCTGCTGATGCTATTTGATGACTGTTGCATCTTTCCTTCCCCCCCCCCACTCCCAAAAAAGTAAAAAAGAGCTCAGAAAGGTTTCCCACAAACTGTACAGCCGTTTATTGAATGATACGGTGTGCATGTATGCGTGTGGAGAGCAAAGATAATCTCTCTCTCTCCATGCAAGCTTGCATAAGGCCATGTCATCATCCTCCTCATCATCTGACGGCATAGCTTTTGTTCCCAAAACACGCTGGGAAGACTGTGTGTGTGTGTGCCACCCCAAGACGAGAGGACCTTGTTTATTGCGGCACACAAAGAAAAACGATCTGCCCTCTCTGATATCGGAGAGCAGACCAGAGGATTTGTTGTTGTTTTTGAAGCGTACGGTGTATCTTTTGCCGGCTCCGGGGGGATGATTGCCAGGGCAGAGAGAAAGGATACCTTACAAAACAATGTTGACCTCAGCGTCTACCTGGAAAGTGTTCACCTTGTTTCTTTCTTTCTTTCTTTCTTTCACACCCCCCCTCCTCCTCCTCCCCCGAGCGTAAAAATCACGAGTTGGCCGATCTGGCAAGATGGAAAAACGTTTACGGGCATACCCATGACCAAGCCGAGCTGTCTATTAGGGTTGAGCAACAGGTCGAGAATCCGACCATCCGATGACCTGTGTAACGCGTTTCCTGCCCTTTACGACATCTGTGTGTCCGATTCATTCCAAAGAGGACCCCAGGACTCTTGGTGCTACATGGATAGAGCACGCAAGCAAAAAGAGGCGATCCTCTCCCTATAGCTATATCTATAGACCTACATGTGTGTGTGTCGGAACGTGTGTGAACAAAAAAGGTGCTGGATCCCGGAGCAAGAGACAACAGGTAGCCCAGCTATTTATTAGCCAACAATGAAAAAGATACGGTTAGACCATGCTCAGGTTGGCTACGCTGGATCTCTCTCTCTCTCTCAGAGAGTCAACAATTCATACACAGGGAAACAACAGTGGATTCTACATTAGGAGTGCATACACTATTACTACTACTACTACTGCTTACTTACTACCGCCACAAGGCCACAAGAGTGCTGCTGCTTAAAGATATGGCTACTCAGCAACTTTTTTTTTGTTTATTTATTTTTCAACCGCCCCTTTTTACATAGCTAACTTATGAACGATAAACAGCCGGTGCCCCAAGATAGAATACAAAATTCAAGGGCTCTTTGCGAATGCGTAGTAATACTACTTTGGCTTCCAAAAAAAGCACTGCATTATTTGTTGTACGTACCAGCGCTGGTAGCCAGTTACACTGTCAATTCACAAAAGATGTGTGCTTCCATGCTGGTTATACCATGATGCGTACAATCATTTCTTATCATGATGATTGACCCCAAGGGGGGGGGGAAGCCCACATGGTTCTCTAGGAAGCAGGTCGTGACTTGATGTCTAACTGTGTATATATAACACAAAACTGTTTGCTGTTGCACACCATCTTACCGCGGCATTGGAACCTTTCGGTATACTACTTGATTTGGCTGTTGTGTTCATGACAATCCATCACCCCCACCCCCCCGCCCTTCCCAACTCGAACACCGGTCAGGTAGGAACTGCTGCTCTTATGCAATCAATTCTACGACTACTATATCCGTCTTGGTCATTTCTTGTGGAAAATGCTGCTATATCCTCCTGCAGTAGGTAGACTGTCTAAAGGCAGCATACATCCTTTTTTAAAAAGTAGAAACAAGTAGCCATACAATGAATTAGCCAATGAAGGGGGTTTTAGTGGTGACATGATAGAATCAGAGTCATACCTATTAGGGTAACCCCCACTCTAACTTTGATGAGTCCTAAAAGGCGCAGCATGGGTGGCAACAATTCGCGCCACCTACTTTGCTCTCGTATAGATATAACGCTACGATGAGGGCTGTCTTCAAGGTACTCTATAGAGTGACAAAGTATTTTTTGGTTCATCTTCTGCATGCTACTTGAAGGCTTATACAGACTGCACTGACTCATATTATATTTTCGGGCAGCTTGAGAAGAAGTAAGTCGACCAATAATCATGGCTTATTCTCGTTCATCGTCCGGTCGTTGTCATATCAATTTGCGATCCTAAGCTTCGAACTTTAGTATCTGAGCGTTTGTTGGCGTAAAATCGAACATTTAAGGAGCTCTACCTTTCGGAACGGTCGGGAGCGATGAAGGCAACACTACGATATGCTTCGATTATTAGGAGAGAGGGAACGTGTGTGTGTGTCTGTGATATATGCACAGATAGAAATTCAGCCAAGACCATCTTGCTTTTTTCCATAACGTGTGCCTACATACTATGTGTGCGATAGTGATCCAGCGCTCCCAACAAACCTTCTGTTTACGATTATTATTAGATGCATATTGATTGGGAAATGTGCCACTCATCAGCTCATAGTACTTTTTTTACCTACTGATAGTAGCAGCAGCAGCAGCAGCAAGCTGTGGCAATAAACCGTGCACCTTCCCTTCTCTGTCAATGACACCCATGTTTAGCCCAGCACTGTTTGTCCGTGGCGATCTCTTTTCAACTCGCCCACCATTACGCCGACGGACATTGTAAACCAAAGAATGCATGCATTTACACACAGAGAGAGAGAGAGAGAGAGAACAATCTCTACATGGTGCGTACTCTACACTTCTTCATCCAGTTATTCCGAGCATGTATGTATGTCTCTGCTGGATTGGACATGTAGTCAAACAGGTAGAAAAGGAGCACAGGAACATGGATCGAGTAGAAATGCTGGGGCCCCGTGGCCTTTTTGATGTAACGATGCACTACTACTACTACTACTACTACACTGTCCAGATCTTTCCCTGCTGCCATGTGAATCTTCTGGCTTTGCCGAAAGACAAAAGGTAACAAGTAACACCTAAAAAAATATTGATCGCAAAATGAGAGAGCGGGTCGCCACACCATTGGAAAGTAGTAGTAGGTCTGTGCTTGTACCCCCGATTTCCTTTTCGGTGGGTACTCCGATTGTCCTGCATCCCTTTCTTCTTCTTGGGGATCATTTGAATGGGTGACCCGCAAAAATGGGCAAAAGGGAAAAAGGTTTTTGTATGTACCCGTGACCCCAGTTACATGTATAATCGTCCCCGAGAATGACCTGGTGTAACAAGCACATTGGTAAATCCGTGGGATTCTTTCCATTACTGCTACTACTTACTGTTCGGCGCCCCCGTGGTAGTAACAGCAACAACAACAACAACAACAACAACCGGCACTTTTGGCATAGGTAAGCATGATGACATCTGATGATTCTTGAAATCATATATGCATGAACCCCCCCCCCCCTTTTAAGGGATGGCGCAATCCTTTTGGAAGTTTTAGCATATCATACAGTTTGGTCACTTTTCCCTTCTTTGCAGAATAAGATAGACCTTTTGATAGGATGTACTAATAGTACACTGTTGCTTGCAATGGGAGGGTGTGATGATCATGTTAGCATACAAATGTGGGCCGAAGGGATGGTCACAAATAGTATTGACCAAAGACATTGCTTTGTCACCCATCTTATTATGTGCTAATCCTTTCTAGAGAGAGCAAAACAATAATAAAAACGTTAGCTTCAGCAGTGTCATTTCTACCACCACTCTACTTGTTCTTCTCCCCCCCGCCCACCTCCTGTAGTGACCACTGCTTACTATTTTGAGTTAACTTTTGTAATGCAAACTCCATGTACGAGTAAGGACGACAACCAATCGCAACACCCATTGTCCTTCTATAACGGACATTATGACAAACTGCGTCTTTTAGCCGACCTTTTAATTCTTTTCGGTCACTTTTTATATACTGCAAAGATGAAAACGTTGTTCTTATCACACTGCATGTCCAGTTTGTTTGTAGTACATTTCTGTGATTCATGGTCAGTTGAAAAGTTCTACAGAGCTAGGACATGCATATGAAATCCTTGAATGTTTCAAGCTAATTATGGCAGCAGAACAAAAAAAAAAGACAGCCTTGACTTCTTTTACGTAGAGAGGAAGGGTCATCTCATATCTCTCTCCACATTGTCTGTGGTTCATCTTTTTTAAAAACGCATCCTGTCGCGGTTTTGTAATGGGGGCGCTTGATGAGCCCATTTTCCATCCATGCAGACGTCGGAGATGCACGGTTTCAGGGACAGGCTCGGTCAAGAATCCATAAATGATTCTTACCTTGCTCGATCACATGGTCCATCCTTCAACAAAACTTTATTCGGCCGAGTATTCAAATTATAGAATCTAGTGTACAAAAAACAAATACATCGGACAGCAAAAAACTCAAGGGGAGCAAAGGAGCTTTTCTTTTTTTTGGCGCTCCGAAGTTATGTCTCTTACAGCGTAATCTTATCTGATTGACACCAACCGGAAGCAACACCTTTTCTTTTTCGGGTATTGGCAGTATAAAAAAGAAGATAAACCTATTGAAAAGCTGAATAGTCATACATATATATATATATATATACGCGTGTACTACCAGGAATCTTCCCGTATCTCTTCAGTCAAACTCCTTATCCTATTGGAAAGAGACTAGGCTTAATTGACGGTGGCAAAAGTCATTCACTAAATTGGCTCTTGTTTATATATAGTAGCTATACTCCCTATCTCCTTCTTGATCCTCTTTTGATGCATTTTAATCTCCCCTGTAGCAATGAATAGTTTATTGTAAACAAGCCGTCTTCACATGTCGGTGCGCGAACCAGTTAGAAGCTGAATATATAATATATCTGATATTTTAGCATGCTTATGCAACACAGCAGTATCTTAATTAATATATACTTGATCGCCCTGACCTTAAAAGATCAGCAGGAAAAACGAGTAGCGCGACTGGCAAATCCAACAACGCTAATGAAAGATATGCATGTCACATGATGTTCATTGATTTTTACAGTATTATTACAGCAGCTTATAGATGCACATTACATGCCTAATTTATCCGCTCCATGGAGTAGTAGTTATTCTGGGGCCCAAACGTGTCGTTTAAAAAAATACTTTTGACTATATTCGCGTTTTACATAGTGGCGTACTTAATACTTTAGATTGCTAAAACGGTGTACACAGCTGCGGTAATTAGTTTGTTTGGAAAATCTGTCAAACCTCGATCCACCCGCGGGAAGGACTCTGTGTTTCTACAATCAATAGGACAACAGTGCAGTTATACATTCCCACTACTACTACAGCTCACTCTAATAACCCAGTATGTATATATATCAATGAATCCGAAGGGTGGCATAACCAATCATCTTTTGGACGGATTCTGTCGAGCACTTTTGATTCAAACAAGTAGCTGCAGCGCATTTTTGGGTAATTCCCCTTTTAACTGATGTGTGCAGGGTCTCTCTCACTCTCTCTTAGTGTGTCCAAGTTGCGAAATGCTGATGATCTGATCACAAAATGTTTGTAGCTATTATAATTGACGCGTCACTAACGCGCACACAGAAAAAAAAAAGGTGTCAAGATTGCACTTTTAGCTCGGGGCTATGCTGTTGTAGTTTGGTATGCCAAACATACTTGTATGTAAGGAGCCTGGGGAATCGAGAGATTGGTACCTTGGTTTACCTGGGGTCTGTAGTGGACCTTGGGGAAAGCCTTATGAAATTAGTTACCTGGTTGATCCTGCCAGTAGTCATATGCTTGTCTCAAAGATTAAGCCATGCATGTCCAAGTACTAGCATTAATACTGTGAAACTGCGAATGGCTCATTAAATCAGTAATGATCTACTTGGCAATAACATCTGGAGTAATCATTTGAAGACCTTAAGTGATACGTATGTTGCCTAAAAGTGACACGACATGACGTGTTGTTTAGCTAACACAACAATTCACCTGCTCTCATACTTGTCATTATTATTCTGTACAACAACATACATTTAGCTATACCGTTCATACCATTATGTATAATATCTGTACATATTGCCCCACAAACTCTCTCCTAAGGATGTGTTTGAAGTAAGGAAAAAAGTTTTCACATCTTTCAATATGGCTGCTGCTCTGCTTTGCTGATCATTGTTGTATCGCGTCGTTGTACTGCAAGTACAATCTCCTACTATGATGCTGCTACTTGTCTTTGAGATCCTACTTGTTGTGAATGAGGTCTTCAGACCCGTTCTACTCTTCTTATTACCATACTACAGCATAACGATCGTTACGCGCTGTAGTAGGTACTACCATGCTCTGGAGTACATGCGTGCGACGTATTAACGGACTACTTGGAGGAGGGGTTGTCCCTTTGGTTTGCTCCTTGTTTTTTTTTTTTTGTTTGGTGAGAGGTCCACATTTTTTTTATTGATGCTTGCTGTGCACCATCGAACTGTGCTCTCTAGAAGAGGGCTTCAGGGCCGATGATCATGAAAAAGTTGGCTTCTTCAATGTCGCCGGCGCAAAGAAGTTTGGACAGTTGTCTTGATTGGGTTCTGGAGGGTCCAGAATAAGAGAACGAGTCCTGATTCTTTTAAAGTAGATAGAAAAAACGTGTAGTGATGAAGTATCCCTCCCCATTTTCTTGCAGTTCATGCTTGTAATCTCCTTTGCATAGTTGGTTTGGAAGGGCTCCTTGTATTTTAGCGTTACATTGTTCAAGAGAAGATAATGTCATGCCCACGATGTTGAACGCCCCTTACCCAACCCCTTTTTTTCTTTTTACGAAAGCGTATTGGAATCCACCTACTTGGCGTTTTTGAGTAAGCCAAAAGAGACAAGTATACTATAAACCCACTCGTTACGGCGACGCGCAGTTGTGTTGTTGTTGTTGTTTATCATAAACAACGCTAGAACGTCTTTGGAAAATCAGCATTCAGTGATTGACGCTCTCCTTTGAGTTTCTATACATGAGAGCATATGATTAAGCTACAAGTGATCGATCGATCAAAGCCACTTGGTGGTGGTGGTGGTAGTGAGTAGTAATAGCGTGCCTCTGTGTGTATATTAGACAGTTTCCATATCAGGGCTTGTATGCAGCGTAATCGGGCATTCTTAGACAAACCCCAGGTCAGCACTCGCTGCACATGACCCAAGAGAGTAATTAAATAAATGACAATCCAAAATTGTTGGTCGTTTTATTATGTTTGAGTAATATTAAAGAAATTCTGCATCCGTTCATACAAAATGGGCCCTTGTAAGGCAGGAAAAAAAAAAAAGGCAGCTGTTGCCTTTCTTTTTTTTTTGTTGGTTTTTTTTTTTGCACGTACAGTGTTGACATAAAAAGAAGAAGATGAGGGGGGGAGAAGAGAGGGGAAGAAGGGAAAAAGAAAAAGACTATGTACAAGTCCTTAAAAAAGAAAGATCATTGTTATGCAGCATTGTGTCAATACTGGCAAACATGATTTGAGGGGGTGGGGGGGATGGGGGAACAAAAAGAATATAGGAAAGAAAAAAAAGTACGCATGCAAAAGGAAGAAGAAAACTAGAATAAAAAAAAAGAACAAGAATGAATGCAAATGAAAAAGAATCGACTGCTTGCAGCCAATTGTTTACAGCAATCAAATAAAAAAAACAAAAAGTGCTTTTGGATGGGGATATTAGGTATATTAGAAGAAAAGAGAGCCTTAGAAAGAAAAATGATGATTGATGAGGTTTGTTTGTGTTGTTTGAGGATGAAGAAAAAGCTTAGGGGTGGGATAAGAAGAAGAATTGGAACAAGAAGTTTTGGCTGATATGATGTGAGTTTGCGTGTGGTATGATGGGGGTATTTGCGTGAGTCAAAAGAAAAAAATAAAATAAATGTGATTCTCGATTTGTTGTGAGCAAAAAATAAAAAGGGGGACAGGAAGAGTATTGAAATGCACAAAGTTCAGAGGAAAGAGAGAATAGAGAGAGAGAGAGAGATTGAGAGTGAGAGTGAGATCATTACAAAAAGGTTTGCATATAGTTGCCGAATGAGTTGCTGTTATGTGCGGGTGGAGAAGAGGTAGTAGAAGGCGAGGACTTGCTGCTGCTGCTGCTATTACCACTCGAAGAAGAGCTGCTGGAGCTGCTGCTGTTGTTCTTGTCCTTGTTGGTGTGACGATGGATGCGGATGTGCTGGTTCAGATTGTCGGACCGCGAGAAGCGCTTGGAGCAGGAATGATACGGGCATTCGAATGGCTTCTCGAGCGTATGGATCGAGCGGATGTGACGCTTCAAATGCTCAGATCGCTTGAACACCTTGCCACAGTCATCGTGTCGACACGTGAACATCTTTTGGCCTGCAGCACCTGGATTGCTAGACACTCGACGACCGCGCGATCGGGTTTGCTTGGCCTTACCGCCGCTGCTGGTGACAGACTTTTGTTTTGTCGTTGTCGTTGTTGTTGCTGTGGCCGCTTTCTCGGGTTGTTGTTGTTGTTGTTGTTGTTGTTCAAGTGGGCTGCTGCACTCGCTGCTGCCGGAACAAGTAGAAGAGGATCGTTCCCGGAACGAAACATCATCAAGGGGCATGACAGCGGTGGGCGCTGCCGTCAAGGCAGAAGCATCCACCATGTAGCCTGGCGAGAGAGGGTGATGGTAGTCGAACATGGCTGAAGCAGTGGCCAAGGTAGTGTTCGAGGGCATGCAGTAGTTGAGTTGTTGTTGTTGTTGTTGCTGCTGCTGCTGTTGGTGGTGATGATGATGGTCTTGATTCGGCGTCGTCATCAAGAGCGACCGTGGGAGCATGCCCCCTCCGTTCAAGTCCATCGAGGAAGAAGTAGTGGCAGCAAACCAGGAAGCGGCGGCAGCTGCGGACGAAGAGGTGCCGTAGTAAGGCATGGAGGACGTCGAGGACACAGCAGTGGGGTCCATCAGTGGTGGGTAGTGCTGCTGCTTGTCTTCCAATGGGTGGGGCTGGTGCTGCTGCTGCAGGTAGACGTACTCTTCATAATCGTTACTGGGCGAAGGTGTCTGCTGTTCGGTGTCTGACAGACTGGCCTCGCTTTGGTTGGACAGAAGCTCGGCGTAGCTGAAACGGCGCATGTAGTTGTCGTAGCTATCCTGCGGTTGGGGGTACAGGCAGGCTCCATGGGCGCCCAGGTTGAGGGCAGTAGTAGGTAAGCCGCAATCGCCAGCGTTGGCGGCCATAGCAGCAGCAGCAGTAGCGGCAGCAGTATGCTGGTCAAACTGCTGGGAAGCAACATGGATCTGGGATGATGGTGAATACATGTCTCTCGGTTTGTGTGTATAAGAGGTGTAGGTGGTGGTGTAGTAGTAGTAATAAGCTGTTGTTTTTATATGCTTCGAAAGGTGATGCTGTATCTGTTTTTGGTAGCAAGTAAGCAAAAGAGTGAGTGAGTGAGTGATGGCTAGTTAGATCAGTAACTATCTGATTTGTTCATGTCCCCATGATCCCCGTGCAATGCCAGCAGCGCGGGCTAGCAAGGTGATGTTTGTGTGTATGTGCTTACCCAATGGGAGTACTAAGAGAGCAAGTGGTGATGTTGATGGTTGTGCAGAAGCAGGTTCTACGCAAGGACTAGAAGGGTGGGTAGTAGTACTAGTAGTAAGGTGGGGAGGATGAGATTACTTTTTTGAAATGAACAGAAGAAGAAGAAGAAGAGGATGAGGACGGGTTGGAAATGCGAACGAGCGATTGCTTTTTGTATGTGCGAGAGCGAGATTTCCTATCTTTGTCAAAAAGAAAGGGGAAGCAATAAATGAAAGTAAATCAGAATAAGGGATGAACGATGTGCTCGGATGAAGACGAAGAAGAAGAGAAGGAGAGTGTGAGTGTGTGTGATGAGTGTGGAGACAGAATGAGCGAAACGAGAACTCTCGGCGAAATGAAAAGAAAGGATGAATTACTACAGAAGCAAGAGAGAGAGGGCTGCCCAGAGGTGCAAATTATCCCCAGCTTTTATAAAGTATGATTGCCCGATTATTTTTAGGTGCCTTGCATATCGTCCATCATCATCACCACCACCACCACCACCACCAAGCAGCACCAGGCAGACCAGACCAGACAGGCAGGCTATCCCCGGGGAAGAATCTAGTTTCCGACAGAGTTCTCTCTCTCTCTCTCAACTTACGTACATGCCTAATCTATTTGGGGACCCTTTCTTGCCTAATCCGTAACAGCCCATCACTCACTAGGCTTTGCTGCTGCTGCTGCTGCTTGCTACCTGCAATCTTCAAGAACCGTAATGGATGGAAAGTATTCCCCAATCCCAAAAAAGCTGCTTCACGGGGTTTATACTTTCTGACTTGCCTTTTAAGGCATCTCCCAAACCGGTTTCATCACGATCCGCTATTATTGGATAACCCACGGCCTCGTTCTTTTGCATGGACTTGCTTCTTCTCTACTTACAGCAGCAAGCAGCAGCAGCAGCAAGCAGCAAGCAGTCCATGGCACAAAGGAAGCTACAAGGGCGACGCACATCCGTATGCAACTCAGCAAACGCACTCTCCATGACGTGGGCCCATGTGTTTGTGGCCATGTTTGTCTATTTTAGCGACGGACGGGAATAAAGAATCTTAGATACGCCTTTGATCGCTCGCCAGCGAGTCATACGTATGGCGGATGATGACGACTGATCAGCATTGACACTCATGCAAACAACATACAAACAAACAGTATCGGAGCATGTTGTCGGTTGCCTTGTTTGGCCTGGATGACTATCGTCAGCAGCACTGCCACACGCAGCGGGTTACAGCTACAGGATTGACAGCATGACAGCTGCAGCGTGGACGTTCGTCGTGAAAAGGAAAAAAGGGAAAAAAAAGAAGCCGTTTGGGGGGGATGGTTTCTTTCTTGGGGGGAGCATATGCTGGGGGGGGGCACATGCAGTCGTTTTGGGGGGGGGGAGTGGAGGAGGGCATACGACGACAATAACAGGCCCATCTCCAGGGCAACACTCTCTTTCCATCAAGTCGGGCAATGAAATGTGGGCAGGTTGTGTACATCCCCATGTCTGTAAAAAGAAGAGAGACAGCGTGTCACTCTTAATTGGGTTGGCACCGTGCACAGAGCACATAATAAAAGACAATTGGGCACTCCCAACCCAATAATCGACTACGACGTGCCAAGTACTTAGTAACCCAGCCGCTGTAGTAGTAGTAGTTAGCTTAGAAATTTCGGGTTTGACGACGTTAAACCCTGCAAGTCGATGATCGACGGCCAATTTTTTCTCAGCCAACAAGGCCTGTTGATTACCTCTCTCTCTTTACATTCTCTCATTCTCTCTCGCACCAAACCCACATTACTATCTTGTCGCGCGCACGACGAACACACATCGTTTCTTTCCCTTCTCCCCCGCCCCTAATCCTACTTAGGCGTCAGAGTAACAATGTCGTCGGGTAGAGTTCATTTTCCATTCCCAATATCGGTTCTGCTATTTTTACACATGACGCTTCCGCCACCTTTTTCTGCAACTTTGATAGGATCGTGCCACAATAAAAGGGTGCATCTCGCTATGTTGGAGGCTTCCAGGCGAGCTATAGTCTTTAAGGGGGGGGGTGTCTATTTGAAAGACAGACAGACTCACCCGACGCGATGCCCACGAAAAAGGGGGGGGGCAAAGGCTTCTGCGAAACGGAGTGATATACGGACGCAGGGGAGAGAGAGAGAGAGAGAGACGATACTACATAATAGCAGTGAGATGGTAACCGTACGCAGGTGTGGGTGATGCACAATCAGCATGTTGCTCTCCTGTTAATCATTCTCGTAAATGTCAACTCAGAACGTGCTCACAGACTCTTCTGTAGAGGTTCCCGGATTCCAGCAATCCCACCAAACATTCACCTTTTTGCTGATGCCGATGCTGCAAGCTTGTACGCATGGCTTCTTTTTTTCTTTCTTTCTCCACGTCACCCACATGCGTCCATTTTCCGCTTATGCTTGCCTGTCCGTTTGCTGCTACACTGTGTGTGTTGCTGCACATCACTTTTGATTTATAACATCAATATAGGGTACATACATACCGCAATAATCAAGATCTGTACATAGTGATTTATACTAGCTGCTACCATGGATGTGGGTATTTATCTACTTGCACACATAATTAGCATCACTGCCAACTCAACGTGTCGCTTATTAGCAGCTGCTAAATAGCATGATCAAGGCCTAACTATTAGTGTAATAACACCCCTATTTCTCCTCCTCCTCCCCCCCCCCACTCTGCCTTCTTGGATACTCATTTCATTATTGTTGATGATGACTTTTGCATAGAAACGCTCTGTCTACGCTATCACCGGCTACTCACAAAATCTTTGCCTTTATTAAAGAAAATCATTCTGACTCTGACTTTTTTGAAATAGCATGATCGACACAAAATAAAGCTTTCTTTTCATTTTGTCATGTTAAAAAAAAGGGTTTATCTTTTTTTTTTTTTTTTGTTATATGAATATAAAGAAAAATGACAGTTTAAAACAAGAGAGCTCCTATCTATCACATAATAAAGATGGATAGATGGATAGCGAGCGACCCAAAGCAAAAGTGTGCTTGCATATGTAGCGTATACAGGTAGATCTCTCTCTTTCCTCTCTCTCTCTCGTTCTTGGGATTTCCGATACTTGTCTCCTTATAGAAGGTTCGTCTGCCCATACTTTGGCTATCCGTTCACCAATTGCAAACTTTACTAGGTATACTTGCTGGATATCAATGAGTGTCGCTGTCTGTATTACTCACATTGTTGAAACACACGAGCCATGGGCCATTATGCTAAAAACAATCCAATCATGATAATTACGCATTGACCCCACCCCCCCCCCGAAAAGTTTCAATTGTGGCATTGTTGCACGATGTTTTTTTTTAGAAGCTGTAGGGGTAAAAGTTACTCGCTGCTTATACTATGTGTCACTGCTAGTAGATAGTATAGGTGTAATATGATTATTGAGTACATGTGCGTATGGATTACTTCTATCATGCGTTTATTACATTTCAATTATTACATGCAGCAAATCTTAAAAAACAACTTTTTCTTTTTTTTTGCTATTATTCTTTCCCATTGTCACTTTTGTTTGCAACCAGCCGAGCCATCATTTCCATCAAGATTTCATGGTTCGGATTTGTCTCCCGGTTGTTGTTGTCGTCGTCGTCATCCAGGAGACGACCACGATCTTGTGTCAAAAACATGTCTTCTACCCGCATCGATTGGAACCGGCTCTTTGCATCATTCACATTGCTATCTAATGCGTCTGGTAAAGAAGGATGTTGTTGTTGTTGTCGTCCGTGATAATGGGTGTTGAGTAAGGATGTGGCAGAAATAGGTTGATGCAGACGCAGCGTGACACGAGGCCGGCCATCCTTGTCAAAGCTAGCATGCTGCACATAAAATGTACGTACGGAGCGATCGCCCGTCCGTCTAACGTTCAACGCCATGCGTTTAGGCAAGAATGCAACGACACCACCGATGCCGACCGCATAGCCTCCTTCGACGGAACCCAAAATACGACCCTGGACTGGGTATCCCATTTCCACCTGCTGATAATCGCTGTATGTGGGCCCAACCATCGTCTCTTGTGTGGTGGTAGTAGTAGTAGTAGTAGTAGTAGTAGTAGTAGCTGCTGTGGAATGATTATTACTGTTGCTGAAAGTTGCACCCAAAAATTCGTACACTTGGTCTTGTACCAATTCTTTTGACTTTAACTTTTGTTGAAATTCGGGTGCTCGTTTACTGGCATGTTTGATGAACTGTTTAAATTCGGCAGGCGTCATGCTACCAATGTTGTATTCTTTTTGTTCACTGCGCGGCATGGGTCGTTTGCTGACGGGGAAATTCTCTTTCCATCGTCGGACGAAAAGGACTTGCGAACTACCCGATTGCCAGGGTGTTTGATGTTCTGCTGTGTCGAGATCGGAAACCGTAATGTGAGGTGTACGAATGACGGAGGGCAGGTTGCGCTTCAGGCCCCATTCGCCCCCTCGTTTGCAGTTTCGTGAGGTTGCATACACTTGTGGAAGTTTTCGATCGAAGCTGGCTAACCGTGAATTACGTAGTGCGCTCGCGAACGTCTTGTCCATTATGTTATATTGAGGTGTTTAGTGCCACTCCTAATACCGCCAGTCAACTTTTCAGGGCCATTTTCCTCTTCTCTCTCTCTCTCATCTTTCTCTATCTCAAAAGCCTCTCAAATTTTGTTACTCCGAACCCCCGGCTGGTAAGCGAGGGTGTAAGCAACAAGAACCAGATCAAATCATCGAACGCCAGTAGCACACCCAACAGACTGGTCATTTACCTATCATTGTACACAAAAACAGCAGCAATGCCTCGTAGAGTCGATTCAATGGTAAGATTTTGCATGTATCTACTTTGGAGAAATATATGGAGAGTAGACAGAGACAGAGACAAGCGCAGCGTGTTATACATGTGTGCACACCTACCACGCATGGTGTGCTACTACTACCGTAATCAACTTTTCGCTTACCCCCCCGTCAATAAACTCTAACTTTTTTTTTGTGATATGTACATACTACATTATGCTAGCATAAAGAGTGAGTGACTTTGCTTGTAACTTTGAGTATATATCTTGTAGATCGAGATATAGAGAAAGGCGCATTATCGTAACTTTATGATAAATAATCCTAGATTTCAAAACTCTTTTCCATGCTACTACTTTTTTACTCCTATTGTATCAACAACTACTGTCCGACAAAAAAGAATGTGTCGTTAATTCCTCCGCGTCTACTGATATGTACGTTAAAAAAAACACAAGATAAACGTAAAAAAAAAGAATGAAGCAGGAGGGGGGGCTCCTTGTGCCTGTGTTGTAGCGTTTGTCGCCCGTCTTTAAACCTTTCCCTTCTTTTGTCGTCGGACCTAGATACTCTGATCGACAGTGTAAATAGCGTTTTGGAAAAGAACAACTAATTGACGAGGGATTAGCCTACGAAAATAAAGGAGGTGAAACTTTAGTTTTTTTTTTCAATTGAGGTCAGATTGATCAATACTTGGGGTATGTACGCCTACGAAACAAAACAACAACAGTAACAGCAAATTATCCGCAGCATAGGATAGTCCCCGTTTTTAGGATTTTTCAGAGAGAGAGAGAAAACAAAAAGAGACGACGCTTGAGATTTCGTCTGCGGACGAGGAAAGAGGAGTAACAACCGCACAATTTTAAAAAAGTGATACCATGAGAAGGAGTGTGCTTTTTATTGAAGAGGAGGTAAATCATGGTTGTAATAGTAAGCAAAGCGACATGCGGAGAGCATGCTAATTGTGCTTGACAGACCATGACCTTTACTTCTTGTTTGTCGTGCTTTTACAACAGACACTGGGGATAGTATAGTGGTGTGTTTTTAAAATAGAGGTATGTCCCTCAAGGAAACGAAACCTGACATCCATGGCACGTTGTTTCTCTCTGATAATACGTAAGCCGACTTTGTTTGTTGCTGTTGGCGCGATGACAACCACAATACTTCTCCTCCTTTTTCTCAAGTCGAAGCTTCTATCATCGGTTAGTATCATCTTTACGGCACTTATTGTTTCTTCATTTTTTGGTTACTCCTTGCTTGGTTTAAAGTATAGTGTGACCTACTCTAACAGACGGCTTTATCATGAATAAGTACAACCAAGTAAAATATCGACGAGAGGCCTGGATCTGTTAACCAGATGTACAAGGACGTGTATATAGATACTAGTGCTACTATGATTAAAAAATACTGCCAAAAGGTGGATGGCTGTAGACATGCGAACAACAAGTCAGCCCGTATTGTTTACAGTCTTTATAACCAGTACAGTAATGCAGTGCATAAAAAGGGTCAACTATAGTCTAAAGTATGGCGTTGATGGTCTTGTTGGTGATATTTCTCCGCAAGAACAAGGTGGTCGCCATTGTTCATTATCTGATATAGCGCATCGTCTGTTTGGTATTGTAGTAAATGTGATGCTAACGGGATCCTTCATTATTGTTCTACTGTTACAAAACAATACGAATATGCTAATAAAGTGATTGATATGATTCTAAAGTTAGCTCTTAAGGTGCTGCATAAAACATGAGTCATTGTTTTTTTGCAGCAACTGACATGACGATAAAGCAAATAAAATCCATTTCTATCGTATGATAGCTAACCACATGATCTTTGCAATAGCAGGATCGTTGCGCACCGAGATATCTTCAATGTGCAATTTAACTGTATCCTATACAACGAGTCGATCATCGTCGATCCCTTTCTGATAACATCAACTTTTCGATCTTCATAAACTTCTTGACATCCATTTAATGCCATGAGTAGTTACAAGGTTTGAAGAAAAGAACGACACTATCTCTTCTTCCCATTACATGTAGTGATGAGGCCCCCCGCTTTTTTCAAAACTGTTGTTACTGAGCAATCTTGAAAATAAAATCGAATTTGACTTTCAGTGGGGAACGGTAATTATACAATCTATCAATGGATTTTAATAAAATCAGTTGTTCTCGTCTGTTTCATGAACAATACATTTATTAAAGATTGACTTTGCTTAGTTAAAGGAAAATCTCTGTCAAAGTCAACTCAATATCCCTAATTTTTATTTTGATGGTGCAAACATCATTGAATTAAGATCATGCAAAAAGAGTACAGTATATACAGCAACTTGGCTTAACATGGTCATCACTGTACTCATTTTATAAAATTAGCCATACGAAGGCTTGCCTTGCAAAGGGGAAAGTAACGAGTTCTTGAAATAGGCATTTATTTTTTTCACTTATTCCTGATTTATGTAAAAAACAACTCGACCCAATTCTCTGGTCGACACCGCTATATCACACAAAAGCGCGACGATAATGTAGTCAAACGCAAAAATGATTCGTTGCCTCAGAGTCACACGACTTGTTGTTCCCATTTTGTATCTAGCAACATATTCGCTAAATAGACTGCTCAAATGGTGCATGCACTGGCTCCCACTTGAGAGAGTATTGCTGCGACGCAACAGAAGCCAAACGGGGACATTACGCTCAATGTTCCCTCCTCAAAACACAACTACAGGGGCTCATCCATACCTTTGTTGGTACAATTCCAATATGATGAAATCCATTGATTACGTTCTAAAAGCATTTTTCCCTCGATCGAAGCGTTAGCCTATCCCGCCGCCAATGGATCAAAACCTTCCGAGAATTAGACTGGTTGAGCCATCCAACCGAAGATTATCTTTGACCAGATATATGTACACTTGTTCACATTCGTATTCCTTCTCTCCAAAACTTCTTCCTCCCTCAAGTTGGGTTTTTTTCTCTGTTTTTTTCGCAACATCACTTTTATTCTCATAACTGAATCGTACCATAAGGAAGCGACTTGTAGGCTTCATGGCGCATGTCACATAGTCTTCCACTATAATCAAACATAATATGTATTTTAAACTAATGATTAAAATGGAGTTGAAAAAAGCGGGGGTCCACTGTACATCAACTTTTTTTTTCCATACATGTAAATCACAAAGTGCAGCTGTATGCATGGTTTGAGAAAGTTATGATCATGCATATGATATAGTTTAGCAATTCAAAAAGCATGAGTATATGCTGTGATAGCAGCAGCAGCAGCATGTACATAATGCCGTCAATAAAC
Source organism: Zychaea mexicana (assembly GCF_025766255.1). Classification (NCBI taxonomy): domain Eukaryota; kingdom Fungi; phylum Mucoromycota; class Mucoromycetes; order Mucorales; family Lichtheimiaceae; genus Zychaea; species Zychaea mexicana. The sequence goes on from NW_026516676.1 coordinate 577,949, forward strand.
CAACAGATCGATCAAATGATGTACTTCTTTAGACATAATACATACATAAGATCTTCATATAGCTCTGCTCGTGAAACGTTTAATAATAACGGGTGAGAACTTTCTTTTTCCAAGGAATACATGAAATACATACACGTAGACCAGCAACGGTATATTAACATCAATCATTGCAATATGCCTTTTTTCAATATGAATCCTTATATTTTATCGTTACCGATAGCGATTCCGTTGGGACGCTTTCTTCTCTTATGTGCTGATATTGCAACAACAAAAATTGGAAAGGACTGCTGCTTTGGGTAATCTGGACTCATCGTGTCAAACAAGACGAAATTTTCGTTAGTGGGTTTGGATTGACGCGTTTATTTTAATGCAAATAAACAGCATTCTAAATTAGTAGCAAACGTGCCCACGGAAGTTTTGGTCATATGATAAACGTACCAGCACTCTTGTTATCTAAGCTTACAACCCAGCTCTCGCTGATACGCATTCATGAGAGAGCTAGAGTCTATGCATTGTCCTTAATTTGCTCTAGCGAACGCACGTTCCATCTTTATTTTGCACTTTTTCTTTCAAAAAAGAATATGCTGTTCGTTTTACAAGAAACCAGATCCAATGTCCGTAGTACTACTTGTAGGATTTTCAACATATTCGCAGATAATACAACATAATAAAAGAGTTAACCACATCGTCATGCTGAACCTCGCAAGCAGGAGCATTCATAGTTTCTATATTATCTGTATTGACCCGAAACAGCAAAAGATCGAGACCGCAAGAAGGTACACCAAACATTCTCAATAGCGCACACAATTGGAAAAGCAGATACACACTGCTGCACATGAGTACATGCATGCAATCAATATAATGGGTGAACGTGGCACGGAGGTGGTGGTTTTAGTATATGGATTCATGATATGTGCATTGAGTGGGTTTTGAGTGCTTTACTATGTAGCTACCCCATAGCAAAAAGCTGATCCTAGTATACACGTATACAGTTGAGACGACGCTATGAATCACTCGATCTGCTAATACAATAGGATGTTTGTATAATACTCTGAAAATTATGCAGACTTTCATCTAAAAGGAAATTGAGAATTGTGTCATACATATCGCTCAATATCATTGTGGATGTCGATTGCAGAGAATGAACAAGGGGGGGGGTTGGGTGCATGAAAGACAGCAAAAGATACTGTAATTCACATGCATTCGTGCATGTATATGTTGGGTGTGGTAAAAGAAAAAGGATTTGCAGCAGCAAAACACACATGATTAGCTTTTTTTTCCTTAGTTCTAAGCACTGCATGCATACTCCATGACGTAATTGCACACGGAATAACAGCCAAAAGTAATAATAATTTGCCAACTTTTTGCATACAATCGCTTGACTAGCTAACAGAAAATAAACATCTACAAAAAACACGACTAAGGTGTACCAGAAAGAGGAATGCGTACGAGTAGGGTTTTTGTGGATATCAGGAGACTTTGAAAGAGAGAGAGAGAGAGTGTGTGTGTGTGTATCCAAACAAGAAAAGTGGGGGCAAGGGGGGAATGGTTCAATATGATGTTAATAAACACAGCGCAGTAGAAAGAATCAGAAGGGCATAGGATTAAGGGAATACATGTTGTTATAGCCGTCGAAGCCGAGCATGAGCGAGAATGACATGTAACTGTTAGCAATAGCGGCGATCTGCTAGCTGCCCTCATTCTTTTCAGAAGAACTGTCGCTACAACTGCTGTTTTCACCAAAGCTGTGTCTACGCGGCCGTCGTTTTGTTGGGGTCGCCGTCGTCTCTTTTGTGGGTGTCGACGAGTTCTGTTGCGGCTCGACAGTGGAAAGGGAAGCCTCACTACGTGCTCGCGGCCTTCTTTGTTGCTGACCATCTTGCCGCTTGGTGAGCTTATCCTTGGATTGAGCGGTATTGTTGTTGTTATTGTTGCTGTCATTAGTACTATCGTTCTCACTAGAGGTACCGATTGTGATCGGGTTACTGATATTCTTCCCGGTAGTAGTAGTAGTAGTGGTGGGTGTGGATGGCGATGACTGAGCAGAACCAGAGGTCGGTGTAGAGGTGGTAGTGATGGTAGAGGAATGATTCTGATCATTGTCGAGGGGTGTTGTTGTTGTTCCTACCCTGGGTGGCGGTCCATTATCCGACGGCGAAGAAGAAGAGAGGGACCCATTTGAGCGATTATCCTGGCTGTTCGGTGATGACCTATGAGCGTAGTTATTGTATTTAGTACAGATTAGCAAATATTACTTTTTGAATTGCTACGTTGTTTGGACGAAGCATGGGAACCTCAAAGTGGGAGCACAAACCGCTGGTGTCTGCTCTGGTAACTTGACTAGGAAGATCTGCTGCTGAGGGTCAGTGCTGCCACCACCGCCACTGCTGCCACCACCGCCACTGCTGCCACTACCAGTACTCATGCTGCTGTTACTACCGCTCTCGCCTTGATCTGTGGCAGTCTGAATGGCACTGTCACGTTCGGTCGAATTGGAACTAAAATCTGCTATACTGCCGCCACTGTATACACGGGTCCCCAAAACAAAAAGACAAAAAAGAACAAGGTCGAAAAACAGCGTGTTTTTTTTAATTAGAGAATAGAACAAAGTAACGAGTAGCTTTAAAGGAAACAGGGTATATTTTGCACGTCCTAACAGAATCCATGGTTCAGACGGCAGTGGGTATATGGAACGGAGGGGATGGCAACGGTGGCAACATGATTAATGAAAAACACAGAACTTTTTTTATGTACCTGCTGGGAGAATCAGGCTTTTTCGAAGGCGAGGAGCGTCGTCTCGCTCGTGAAACCAGTCGGTTGGCGACAGCTTGCTTCTCCTTGAAGTTCTTGAGATACTCCTGATATTGCCGGTACTCAGGTGTGCGGCAGTACTGTTGCATCTCGACCAAGTAGGCGTCCTTGGCTTGCATGGCGGTGAGCTCGTAGAAATGCTTCTTTTCTGGAGACAGCGTTTTCCACTGCTCGCCGATGGTCTTTGAGATTTCGGCAAAGCCCATACTCTGGTCTTTCATTTCTGCTCGGATATGGTTCGAGAACATGACGTAGGCAGAGGGCGGCTTGTTGGGAGCGTTTTTGTCTGGTTTGGGACGTCGTCGGTACTTGCGTTTTGTCTGTTGTTGGATGATCATGTCGTTCGTCGTGCGCTTTGAGCCGCCGCTGCTGCTACTGCTACTGCATCCGCTGGTCGAATCGGCTGACAAGGTTTCCACTGGAGGCGAGGGCACGTTGTTGTTGTTATTGGATGCATTGTTATTAGGGTGGTCGATTTGATGGTGATGATGACGATGATGATGGTTATGATGATGATTAGTAGCAGGACTTGGTAAAGATTGGAGGTTGTGGTGATCAAGGTGTTGATTGCTAAGATGCAAATGTCCAGGACGCTCCTGCTGATAGAACATCATCGAAGTTTCTGGAACCGAAAACGTGTTCAACTTTCTTTTTTTTCTCTTTATGAAAGAGGGGCGCAGTGGACAGAATAATAAAAAAAGACATGTCAAAAGAAAAGACATAACACTAGGCCAGAGTACTTACTGAGTGGATGCTGCAGCTGCTGCTGCTGTAGTTGTTTTGGCTGAGGAATATCCGGATTGTTGTTGTTGTCGAGGCTGCCACCACGGGTGGTTGCGATATCCCGTTGAATCAGCTAGTGGTAATTTCAGGAAAAGCCAAAAAGAGTTAAACTCCAACCTGCTTGAATTTCTAAATATGGAAGGAGCAAAGAAATTCAAAGAACATTTTTACCCTGCGATGGCCGCGCTTGACTCCCATGGCGATCATGTCCTCTTCTGTCACTTCGAATAGCTAAAAATAAAGACGCAAGAGAAAAAGGCATAGCGTGATTGTAGTCACATCGTACATGATCAGCTACTCAGCACAGCTACAGGCTAGACAAACCAGCCAGAACAGCAAAAGCAATGGGCATACCGATGGCAGCGACTCAAAACCTTCTTCGATGAAGGTGTCCAGGTACTGGAGCAGGCGACAGTGGTCGAAGAAGGCCTTGACCTCTTGGTGGCCTTGGTCATCCACATCGAACGCCGACATCTCATCCTGAGAGTCCATGCTTGCTGTGTGTCTTAGTAAGTGCTTACAATGGCGAGTTGCTGCCCACTCTCTGTTGGATGGTGCGGGGGGGGGGGGCAAGTCTAACTGACAAAGGAAGAAGAAAGGGCAAAAGGAACAAAAACAAAGAAGAAAAAAAGAAGGTCCACCGGTTGCGCGTAATCTTATATTTAGCAGTCCGCGCCAAAAGGGAAGAACATTCTTCTACTCCCCCACTCCTCGTTTATTATTAATTATTATCATTATTTGCTGCTGCTGCTGCTGCTTTCGTTTAGAATGGACAACCCCTTCTAAAAGTCGTTCCGTCCGCTGTCATTGCGTCCACTCATGATGCCTCCCATCTGCTGTCGTCGCTGCTGCTCCAACTTGGGACACTCGTTGATACGATGGCCCAAACCACCACAGAACGTACAGCCTGATTTGTCAACAAAACCATCCAGTGATCAGCAGCTTATTTCACCGTTACGCAAAATAGTCACCTTCTAATTGGAATATCGCTCTTACCTCCACTTAGACCGTATTTCTCTGATGGATCTTCCATGGCCGCAAGGAATGGAGGAACGCGTTGCTTGGCTTCGCGCAGCAGGTGCTTCAAATCCAACCGGATCTGCTCAGAGCAATGTTGATTGATGAAGGTTGTCGCGATACCCGTCTTGCCACTACGACCCGTGCGACCAATCCGATGCACTATACGTCATGCAAGACTTAGTTTCTTGCAATGCTACCTCTTCTCTAAGCTAGACCAAATATGGGACCCCACAACAACTCACCGTAGTCTTCGATCTCCTTCGGCATGTCATAGTTGATCACATGCTGGATCTCTGCAAAATCCAAACCTTTCGACGCAACGTCTGTAGCAACAAGTACATCCTTCTTGAAGGACTTGAAAGATCGGATCGCAAACTCACGCTCATCTTGCGCTAATAGTTCCACACAACCAATCAAACAAAGGCTATCAGTATCCATCGCCTTCTTTCCATTGTCATAGAAAAACATAGAAACTCTCCCCCCCCATTGCCACAACTTACATTTGCCACCATGGATAGCTACTGCCTCTACGCCTTTCAGCAGCAGATACTCGTGGATGTCGTCAACGTCATTCTTATTCTCCGCAAACACTAGAACCTGATAGAAACATAAAATCAAATTTCAGTGACCGAGTTACTGGGAGTCGTCATTTAATTTTACTCTCAAAAAGAAAATTTACCGGAGGCGGCGTTTTCTGTAGGCACTCGAGGAGATACACCATTTTAGCTTCTTGCTTCACATACTCCACTTCCTGAATGACGTCCAAATTGGCAGCACCAGCACGACCCACGTTGACCACCAAAGGCTGGACCAAAGCTGACAGTGCAAAGTCTTGGATCTTTTTCGGCATGGTAGCAGAGAACAACAATGTCTGTCGCTGACTCTATAATCATCGTTTGGGGGGAGAGCCCAGCAAAAAAGGTACAAGATTACATCATAGAGGTTAGCCTTGTGCGCATCTTGTGTTTGCGAGCATGCACAGCGTGTCCACGCTTACCTGGAAATAGGACATAATCGTTCGAACGTCTTCTTCGAAGCCCATGTCGATCATTCTATCGGCTTCGTCCATGCACAGGTATTTACAAATATCCAGGTTGAATTTCTTTTTAGTCAGCATATCCATCAGTCGACCTGGCGTTGCGATCACCATGTGGATTCCCCTATGTAATTGTTGTTATTGGCATTCGTGTAACGCTTGTGTCAGTAACGTACAATGCTAACGTTTCCCCACGCATCTTCACACCGCTTCTTGTACCTATTCAAAACATCGCCCTGGTCACGCATATCAATACCGCCAATACAAAGCAAGGACCTTAAGGTGGGGAAGCCACTCTTCTCTAAGCATTCCGCCATCTGACACAGGCTTTCATACGTCTGCCGGGCCAGCTCTCGCTATAAATGTATATTAGTAAAAAGGTCGATTTGATTTCAACCAAGTTACCAGGAACACTGTACTCACCGATGGACAGATGATCATTCCGATAGGACCCTCTCCACGGACAAGGGGTAATCGTACCTCGGCTTCCAGCGCTTGCATCAGCAATGGTAACGAGAAAGCAAGTGTTTTGCCTGAGCCCGTAAAAGCGATGCCGATCATATCACGACCAGATAACCTAGTTTTTAAAAAAAAAACAACTTTGCTAAGTAAGCGCTGTTCTCTTCTTTGCCCATTGTTCATTCCACACTGTTACTTACGCCACAGGCAGACCCTGGATTTGAATAGGAGTTGGTTTCATGATCTTTTTGTCTTTGAGATAGTCCAAAATGGGTTGCGGGAATTTCATATCCTAACAGCCGAGTATAAAAAATAAGCTTTTTGGTCTTCTTTGTCTTTCCTTTTATGGAACTGGTTGAGAGCTTACTCTGAAATTATTGATAGGTGGCACTGGATTTTGTCCCTCGACAATAATATGGTATTTCTTTCTAACAGTCTCATGATCCGATTCTGATTGCTCGCGTATGTAGCCAGGTGGTTGCCAGCTAATCTCATCCTATTAGCCATAGAAATACTACTTTTACTCCCTCTCTCTCACTCCTCTCCGCAGCACAAAAACCCGACTTGACAATGCAAAGAGAGACCTTACCTTGTTTTCATGGGCTCTGTATAGTGCACACCTGCTGCTGCTTCTTGCACAGACACCAAAGCTTTATGTCGTGCCTGTGCTTCTTCAATTCTTTTTTCTTCTTCCAGCCGTTTCTCCTCTTCCGTTTTTTCTACATATTTTCCAGAAATATTTAGTGTTGAGTTCCCCAAGTTTCTATCTAAGCGATCTAAAGATCAAATTTACCTGGAATCAGATTCTTTTTTCGATTTTCTACTGCCTGATCAAGCAAACTAATGTTGGGACGACCACCCGGTGTACTTGATTCTTCTTCAACATCCTCTTTCGGCGACGGCTCGACGACTCGTCGCTGTTTTGCATACTTGTGCAACTTTTCTAGTCGACGTTGCTTAATGGGAACATACGGCACGTAATCGTCATTGTTATTGTCATCGAAAGCAGTAGACTACAAATTGCCCAAAGTTTCAAAGTGATCCATGTCAGTTTGTTTCAATTTCATTCAAATCCACTCGTCTTTTTTGTTGTCAACTTACACTGTTGGGATCGCTCATTTTATAAAGATAAAGTAACGTAGTTGGAACGGAGGGCCTAGCTGACTTTTTATGTGTTTCGCAGCTGTAAGCAGTAGCTAGCAAAATTTATCTCAAAAAAATCAAAAAGGACTTCAAATAATCCTTGAATCTTTTTAACATATACTTATACTGTTCGTTGCTAAGAATGCGCTCTAAGCTTATGTATATGTTCATCAAAGATACAAACGAACAACCAAGATGTCTGCCCATGTAGTGCTGTATTACGCTTGTCAGCCTCCTACCGTGTTGAGCAACAATACCGTACCTATATCAACAACGCTTGTAGTGATTGGGGAATGGCATCAGCAAGTCCAAAAGAAGGATCCTGTCGACTTGTTTTAGCTAACCAAGAAAAATGGAATGAAGCACTAAACGATTGTAACATGAAATACATCTTCAAAAAGTGTACTAGAACTTTATAGGTGCTACATTAACGTTGCCGCACGTTATCTGTCGAAGATCAAGAATTAATTTTGGGCCTAGTATGATATCATGTGGTGGACCTCATACACGCGAGATTAATTTGTCCACTCTGCTCATGGACGTGTCATCGAGATAATGTTGGTCCCCCAAATCGTGCCAATCACCTATTAGCGACTCTCTTTATTTGAAAGGTCCTGCTCTGGGATCCATTAAAATTGACAGTATCGAGCCATGCACAAAACTTAATCCCATTTCGCTTATTGTCAGCGACCACATATTATGTACTTACAATTACCAAGAACTGTCTTTTGGCCCATCATTTACACTTAGTTGGCGAATATTAGCACACTACGAACAGCTTATTGTATTTTGCTGCAATTGGGGGAGGGAGCAAAACTTGTCGAATTGAAAATTATATCGAACGCAGATTTGTGCTGGTTGTGGTTTTGTCAAGAAGCTGAAGGGACTCAAGACCTTAACTTGAGCAGTGATACGTTTGAGCTCCAAAGACTTGACAGAGAGCAGAGCGAGAAGATCGAAGAGTTCTTGGAATAGTGTAGAGGCAGTTTGATTCATAACTGAAAGCTCTTCTGTTATATTTATAGCATATCATCATTTCTTATTATGTGCAAATGTAATGATACAAAGTGGTAAGCAGAAAATTAAACTTTTAAATTTATAGGCGTGACAAATCGAATGTTTTTTTATCATATTATGTAGTAAATAGCATGCTCTATCTACGATCAAATAATGCAAGTGAAAATGCGAGTGCTTAAACTTATATGTTCTTTATTGAGGCTACATATACATAGGCGTACTCAGCCATCTATCAGTTCTGTTTAAGTTTCTTTTCTTGTGTAATTTTCTGATAATACACCTTCCAGCTATGATGTGCAAAGCGGATAGCCCATCCCAGTCCCATCACAATAGCAGCTAAACATAAATACAAATCATAATTATTTGCCTTCAAAAAAGACATCTTTTTAGCGACATCCTGACGATGTGGCAGAATCCCGTCCTTGGTGGCGAATATAACTTCCTCCACCAAATCTGCTCCTCGGGCGACCGCATGCTGTGCACGAATCTGCATCAATGCTTGGTATCGCTTGACGTTACTTTGAAGGACACCATCCTTGTCTTGTATTACACGACGCAGTGCTTCGAGAATATCGTCAAGCTTGCTTATATCCAAATGCACTGCCACTTGCGCACGGTCAAGCCTAACTGCATTTGCAAGCTGGTCACCAAAAAACGGAATGATAACTGCGCGCTTGCCTGCGTACGACACTTCGAATAGAGATGTCCCACCGCCATGAGAAAGAAAAGTAATGACTGATGGATGCTGAAGAATTGCAAATTGAGGCGCCCAGCTGCTCAGTCGAGCGTGTGGATGGTCTCTGTAGAGATCTTCGACGCGATACTCTTGTCCAGATGCTGTCGTGACCGTATTTGGAAATAGTGTTCTTGCATTACCATCGATAGATCTTCCAGGCACCCACATAAAACCATCGATTAATCCAGTTTCCAACGCGTTCAACAGGCCGACTAGCACACGCACCGCTTCGTCGCGTGTCATCGCTGCATGCTGTCCAAAGGCACCAAATACGACGCGTTCATGGTTCTCAAGAAATTTCTGAATGGCAGGCGGCAACGGATCATAGGCGCCATTGTATATCGGACCGATCATTTCGGACAGCGGTTCCATCGGTCGTGCTTCCTCAATCCCGTAGAGGTTGTTTATGATTACGAGTGAGTGGCGTGTATTATCCTCGGGCACGAATCCAATACACTTTTGTCGTTGCTGCTCAAATTTTTCCAGCTCTGTAGCCAAGTTCCAGTATAATTGGACAGGGTAGAAAAACTTTTTGTAGAACCGTAACCAAAGAGAAATACGGTCTGTAGTAGACTCGCTACTAGCTAGACTCAGGTCTTTGTTAATACAGGGAGTGGATGCATTTGATTTGATTAAAGTTTTTGTTTGCTTCTGAGTTTTTCAAGTTGATTCTCTTGTCATAACAATAAATCAACAGAGTTGAGCACTCTTTGTAATTTTTACCTGAGACCGGATTAAATAGTACAGTGAGGATAGTAGGTATATTAGCTGCATACGCTGCATCGATACAAGCGGGACAAAAAAAGTCACTGATGACAACGTCAAATTGCTGGTTTGAGATGACGTTTTTCATATCATTATATACTGTAAATCATTACCGTGTCAGCCGAAACAATACGGATATGTCAAAGTTAAGCACACTTCGATTGGTTGGTTACTGGGATTTCTTATCACATACTTGGTTCGTAAACATCTGTATCAAGCTTAAAATCGCTTCGGAGGCCATCCCACGTTCTAGGCTCTCTGATAACATGTTGGCCTAGCCTGTAGTCAACTGTCTCGTTGCCGAATGACACACCTTTCATTTGTGGGTATGGCTTGAAAAACCTAAGGTGACTGCCCTGGTGTACAGAAAATAGTTACAATATTATACCATAATTCTTGTGAGTCTGCCTGAAAGTTAATAATCAGCCTTACTGTTGATGCAAAAGTAATACTGTGCCCACGCTTAGATAGCTCGTTCAAGATTTGTGCCACCCACGATGTATGACTCGACCCTCCAGCAACTACAGCAAACAAAACATTCCTTGGTGATCGAAATGTTGGTGCGCCGAGTTCGTTGTATATACTGAGGTGGGAACCAACAACAGCAGCATTTAAAAAAGAAAGCGCTGTTACAACTGTTAGAGCTGCTTTGAATAGGGGATACAGAATGGCCATAGGTTCGGGAGCTAAAGAAAAGAAAACAGAAACATAAAGACGAGCTGCGACTGTTGGCGTTTGGTTTTGTTTACTCGATACTTTTTGATGCAGGGAAGGCTTCTTATTTCGGTGACTCCAACAGCCAAAATTATTATGCATTACGCGCGATTGCCATGCTGATGCCCCGAGTACACTAAGCCTTTAATAGAACATTGTCCTAGGTTCAATGGTTTTAAAATTCCTCCTCTATCATCGTCATAATAAAATGTCAATTCTGTATATAAATATAATACTCCTTGATACTCGTTTAATACGTTTATCTCAAGAAAACTTTTAGAGAAAGCCATTGCAGTATGGACCCAACAGAGAATATATGACCACAAAACAAAGATTCTGCGGACAACGTATATCATCTTTGTCAACCGGAATCTCAGTTAATGCCATTACGGATGTAGAAAGACAAATCCTGGTGCGTACACTTCAGGAACACGACATGTACAGTGCGGTCTATAGAAGAGTTATTCCTCGTCGTTTCTAGGCACTTTCTCTGCCTCGATCCGACAATCTACTGACGTTGCTTTCACTGACATGATAAAAGCCACGAACAGCGATGGGAATATTTGGTCCCAATAAAGGCTTGCTTATAAAAATATTTTTGAAAACAACAAAAAACAAAATATTCCACTTATTTGCGTGGGTGCCGCAATACACCTTTACCTTCATCAGATGCTTTTGCCATTTTATATGATAATGTGGCAATAAGCAGTCGCAAATGTTGCCACATGATGTTTTATTTTGTACAACGGAAAGGTTGTTCTCTCTTCATATCATAAGTTTCGCCAATTCTTTCCTTTCTAGTTCGTCTCTACCGTTTTATTTACTGTTCATTCAAACGCACAGTACAGGTTTGTCCTTATCTTTAAGACATACATACAATACATATTTATGTGGCGTAACTGACCACCCTGGAAAAACACCACGTCTAAGAAGCGCTCAACATCTTTATGACTCTTCCTTTGCATCAACAAAGAGGCGCTTATATAACCATCCATATCATCATAACGGACAAGATCGCAGTATGCTTACCCATGATCAAAACATTAAATTTCGGCAGACGCGCGATAATAACATACAGCACAACGATCATCCTAAATCACCAAAGATAGCAAAACAACGACAAGATACATAAGCAGTATCCATATTATTATCTTCTCCAGAACAGCAACCAAACTGCCAAGAAATCCATAAAAAAATGGCTTTCTTACGACATCCGGTGCGTGATTTTTGAAAATCTTACTTACAAAGGCCTCATACGTTGCACGGGCGTCTGTCAAGCACGGTGTGACTTCATGGTGGAGTGGCCGACATTTTGGCAAAAACTTTCAATCGAATTGCCGCACTTGGATAAAGTAATTTTGGATCCCTTGCTACGTCGTGATCATGTAAACGTAATACGATTGAGCGGTTCGAACATTAAAGTTGGGCGCAATATTCTTGTATTCTTGATTAACTCGGAGAGCTATGTACTCAAGTATTAAAAGTTCGTGTATGTTACCTGAATGCTGGTTTTTCTGCTGGAAAGCGAAGAAAAAATACGTGTTAATGATGATGATAATGCTTAAAGATTTTAGCGACCTCAATTTCAGGGAAATCGACATAGCACTTTTACCAAGTGCGCTGCGGTCAACACGAGCTGTCAAACATATCGATTTCATGTATTGCACGTTTCCTAAGATCCCAGGGGGTGCGCCCAATTCTAAAAACCTGCTCAAACGTCTCACACCTATCGTTTTCACAGACGCCAAAAGTACCTGCCAAAGATTATATTCATTCTCCAAGAAAAAGCGATATTATTATACCCAACACGAACTACAGCTCGCTCACATCCTTGAAATTATGCTTCAAATATGCATAGTACGGTGTCGTTTATCCGGTATATTCGACGATGCCCGAATCTCTTGCACTTGTATTTGGATTCTGGCGGCTCGATACATCAAGGGCATTGTATCATGCAAGCACTCAAACACTGTCCTCAACTCAAAACTGCGGTCGTGAACGAGAAAGCAGAGATGCCTCCGACGGTCAAAGACGGGGTCGATGGCAAATCTTTGTCGGACACCACGTTTTCATTAGAAGCAAGAATCAAACGATCACCAAAGGAGCTCCGTAGACTGGTACTGGCAGGTGAAAACATCCACTTATCAGATAGGGATATGTTGGTGTCAATCTACAAAAAGTACCACAAGAGCTTGGGGCTACTGTATCTCTAGGATTACCCTATGATTGGGCGTTCTTTAGATTAGCTGGAACGTTACCAAGCGCCGCTTTTGCGCGAGATACGTCTATTGACCAGCCGAACAATCGTGCGATCGAACAACAAACGAGTCAACAAAACATTAGCAGTCATTTTCTCGAATTGTTTATTGTTGGAAGTGATCGAGGCTAACGATGGCACTAGACGAACACTCCCATCATATGCAACCGACATAACTGTCGACGATATTGTGCTCAAGTCTATTGCGAGCAATTGTCGCTTGGTACGTCATATTCAAGTTACCGGTCATCGAAGGCATTCGAGCGACGGTATACGGTATTTCTTTTCAGCAGTAGGTGGTAAACAACACAACAACTCACAGACCTAAAAATTGATATGAACTGCAACGATGTTTTATTATGTGTCAAGAGGATCAAGGCACTTAAAAGACTACACGCCAGCAAGGACACATGTATTTATCAAGGATTGACATTCCATCATCCTGGTGACAAACAAGCTGCGGATCGTATCCTGCAAGAGCGTGGCGGTTCGTTCATTTTCGGATTTATAGAGTTCAAACACCTCATCGGAATTGATATAGCAACACATAATAATTTCAGCTGATAGTATACAACTCTAAAATAAATTCTATGACACAGTACGGTATATATGCTATTGGTTTATTAAACTTGAAATGCTTGTACTGTATAGGTAGGAAGAAAATCATCGTCGTTTCTGTATGATGCCTCGCGCTGATTATATGGTATTCTTTAGCCGTACAATATTCATGTTATGAGTATGAGTTTTTAAAGGGCGGTGTTCTCTTTCATGGTCTCACTAGACTGCTTATACGCAGCGGTCGTTTGAATTGTTTTAATATTAAGCGATACCTGTAATTGTAATGCAAACAACAATATTTTGTATGTTTTAAATTGTTGTTGCCTGCGGTGACTGGTACTCTTCTAATATCAATGCATATAGAAGTGGAGCTCGTAAAATAGTTTCTTTATGTTTCAAGAGTTCGTAGTCTCGACTGTATTAATATAATATAGGAGACCTGAGTGTCGTATTGAAATAAGTCTGCCATAAACGCCGGTGTAAGTGCAAGCAACATATTCCTTTGCTTCCACTTCCAGTCGCATCTTTCTGGAACATGGTAGCATGCTTTCTCAAGGTTGTCCAGCTGCTAACTTATTATGTATTAAAAGAAAACGCTGCAGCGACTAAAAGATCACTACAAAATATAAATTCAGGAGGCTTACGAGCCAGAGAATAATGGTAGTCAAATACATATATAAACAGACCAGCAAATATGATTCTTCTTTTGCAATCGATATATGTCCAAAGACATAAACGTGATAGATCCAGCTCGCGTTGCTCTCAGGTAGCCACTTGACGGTGTCCTGCCCATGTCCAGAAAGGGGATGGCGTTTGATGTGTTGGACTCCATTAAACACCTGCACTAGCCGAAAGCTCTAATTAATCCTAGTAAATTAGCTGTCAGACAATACTTTAAGAAATGCCACTTGAAAGCTGTTTTTGAACGATTAATGAAACACACAAAGTATATCAACAAAAAGTATATCGCTAAGGAAGGAGTTTGAGACACGGATTTTATGCAACCTGAGCATATGAACGAAACGAAAAAGGAGCATGAAAGTTGTTGCACCGCTTGATTTAATCGAATATTGTGTTGGTAGGTTCCCAAATAGTAAAAATCAAATCGTTTAATCAAAAGGTAAACGATATGTTCGATATAACAAAAGAAGAGTTTGTCTCCATAGTTGGTTGCGAACTTTGTTTTTTGATGATTTTGTGTCGGAGAAAACAGATCAGACGCATCACACGACAATCCAAGAAAATAAATGAGGTACTGTATATTTGATGTGATCAGTCGAAGTAATTGCGTCTTTGACGACGCCCTATTCGGCCTCAATGTCTCTACCATGGGAAAAAAACATCAAAGAGGAACGACAATATTATAAATGACTTGAAACAGCAGGAACCTTAAAAAGAAATCGTTTTGAACCAGTATAACAGCAGCAGCAGCAGCAGCATCGATCATGACAAAGAGAAATATTGCATGAAAATACATGACAATATTTGGAGGATATGTAGAATTACTGTACTGACGTGAGTCAGCAGGAAGCAAAGGTAGTCTAGGAACGAGGAGCTCAGGAAGAGCGCAACACAGATCTTTCTTCTTTAGATAGTGACAAGTGATGCGTGTGTCAAACCTCGAACGTTCCAACAGCTTTCCCTTGAAACGAAAACTTCGTAGAGTGAAAGCGCATTGTTACGCAACGATTTGGCCAATTTACTTGGTACTCAAAGTGCACAAAGGAATGGCGGGTGAACAAGGTGATCAATGGAGCAACGAGTTACGCGCAAAAGGGTCAAAAGATGTACAGTAGGAAGTCATCGTTTATGGTGTTATTCTTCTGATCGTCCCAATGGATCTTGAAAGCTGCTAAAAAAAACGTAGAACCCGCACAAAAACAAACGAACCGATTAACTTTATCAGCAGCAATGAAAATCAATGAAGGGTGAGTCAGTTTCACTAGCGGCAGCGTATACTTACCATGAGCGGTCAGCTTATCTGCGGCAGCACACTTGGATAGAGTATGAATTCGGAATGGATGGAGGGAGGTTACACGGCGTAGTTCAGAGAACTGTTGGCGGATGGCGAAAATTATAAAGCAACAGTAGACAAGCACGCTTCACAATAAAAGATAACGGGTCTTTTTTATATACACTGCAGCGTTGGGGTCAAGTGTGTGGTGTATCTAATCCCGCACACCGCACATGCAGTCAAAAGATACTAGCAAAATGGAATAGTCTGTGGACTACGCTCTATACTCATGCTGTTTACCTTGTTGGGTGAAGAATAGAAACTGGCTGCTGGGAGGATCGTGTTCTTAATGTTTACTAATGCTGGATGAGGAACAACTGATGCCGTAGAATCTGTTAAGCTGTTTACCTTGTCAATCACTCCTGTATTGCCATTTGATTGCTCACAGAAAAGCATTTCTTCCGTGAATCTACATGCTCATTCACATTCGTGTCTTTGTTTTCGCTTGACACGGTGCCGTGCACGGACCCCCTCACAACCAAGCGGCGACAGCATCGGAGGTACAGCAGCCCATGGTGAGAGACACGTACCACTACCGCCGAAGCACGCTTGTCTACTTGACCATCAAGTACCACTCCTTTCCTTTCCTTTGGTGCTGTATGTTTTGTAATGTCATAGTAGGCAACCCACAAGTTGATTCGCAATCCGTTATCTGGGCCAATGAGAATCCACGGGGATTTGAAGTCCCGAACGAGAAAAATGTCTATATAAAGCGAGCAATTTCGCCTTTCTTTTTTCTCTTCTCTTCAGTTCGTTTTGGTACAGCTTTGGTCTGTAGTACAGATGCACTGCTCTGTGCCATGATCGGGTCATTGCTTGTGCTGGCTAT